>NC_057814.1:393198578-393231776 GCF_018294505.1 Triticum aestivum | reverse complement strand
GGGAATCCTAATTAAGCTATGAATGTATGCCCCCCAACCAAGGTTCACCTAGAAAAGTGCGATGTAGCAACCCCCCCACACACACACACTTTCAGTCGGCGGGCTAGAGAGGCATATATCTCACCAAGATGGATCGTAAAACGGACCAAGAATAATCCACCTTGGTCGTACAACCTCTCTCTTGTTGTTGGTCAAAGTGATGTCCGTCCATGTGACCCCGGAGATGGGCTAGCTCGCCAATAATCACGCAAGTAGCTAGTCCCCGAAGACAAGCACTGCATGCGTGTGGACCAAAAATATGTATGGAGAGGTGTGTTTTTGAGTAACAATGAACAACTTTGATGTGGCACCGTGATTTCGAACTAGAAATCCCCACACTGAGTGAGGGTTAGGTTGACGATGCATACGTATGTTACACCACACTTCAAGCCAACGACGGGGATTCATATATGCATGCATGCGTGCATAGTATATGCGCTCAAACTTAATTAGGTCCGAATCTCACCATGACCTATACTACGATAACACTAACCAAATGAAGAATCCGCCATGGTAACCTATCTTGTTGTTGGTCAAGGTGATCATGGATGTCCTCGCGGGCCCACGAATATATAGGCTTGTCGCTGATCACCACGCGAGGGAGTGTATCATTCGAAGGCAACCACTACATGCATATGTATGGAGGTGATGTGTGCATGCATGTTTGAATACACAACATTGATCTGGCGCGTGTGTCAAAAATCATACACTAGCTCCCCATACAGAGCGAGATTGGTTCATGATGGTGTCGTTGTACTAGCGACTTCGACTCGATGGGAGGGATTCATGCGTACACATGCATATGTGTGTGCTCAAAGTGTATCATGCATGTCAGCCCAGAGCAAAAATAATAATCCCCTCCTAAGTCAAATTAACCTCTCTTGTTGTCAGGAAAAAAGAAGTGATGGACCAAGCGGGCTAACAGATGGAAAGCATCAATATCGCTGATAACCGCTGAAGTGGGTGTGAGAGGACAACCACCACCGCTTTGCATGTGGGGCAAATGTATATATGTTGAATACCCAAAATGCACAACTTTGATGTGCCACATGCCTCAAAAACCATAAACCATGCACCAACAAAGAGCGAGGTTCATATCAAGCGTACTACATATGATGGTCCCCTTCCCGCCTCTTCACCGCATACTATATGCTCCTGCTGTAATATATGTACAACCGAAAGAATCCTCATCGATGGTGAAATTAATTAACCTCTCCCGAGGTAGGTCAAAGTGATGCATGCATGCATCGACGATGGCCTTGCGGGCCCACAGATGGAAGCGTCACACGTGAGTGTCCTAGCTAGGATATATATGCATGTGGCCCAAAAAGGTGTTGTGTGATGTTTGAATAACCAATCTCACAATTTTGATGTGGCACGTGCCTCGGTAAAAAAAAAGTCCCGACACTGAGTGAGGTGTACTTGTTCACGGACGCATACGTATAGTATATATGCTAGTCCCCTCCCACCTCTTCGACGCGTACTATATACCACCATAACACAAACAAAAAAGATTATACCTTGCTAGTCAAATTAACCTCACTGCCGGCTATTTGTCAAAGTGATGGACGACGACCTCGCGGGCCCACAAAAGGCGTCACACGCGAGTATCGAGTGTCGTGTAGGACAACCATCTGGCCAAAACATTTATGTATGAAAGGGTTGTGTAATGTTTTAAATAACGATTTTCACGACTCTGATGTGGCACCAGCCTGCCTAACAAAACGGCCAACCCACACGGTGGCTCACAACTCGTAGTGTACTACGAGTCACCCGCCACCCCCAGACGCACACACCCACACACACCGCGAATCCACCACAACTACGATGCATGTTAAATTAATTATTCCGCGGTGAACATACATGTTACCAAAGGAGGGACGTTTTAATTTCAAAAAATTCACATAGATCATTAAGACGTTTTAGTACATTGATTGACTTTCTATGGGTATAATGTGCAAAAATCAAATTTGAGCTACATGCACACGTGACAGTGCACCTAAATGGATTGCAAAAACACATGTGTCTCATTGGGTGCATGTTTACTCCCCGTGCAACAAATTTCAAACATTGAAAATCTTGATTTTTAAATTCTAGTATATCCAAAACTTATTTGAAGTTCATGAAACTTATCGTGTTGTCATATGGACACCAATACAAAGTGGCATTGTACTTTTTTATGTCAAATTCGAGACCAGTTTTGATGTAATCTTTATCTAATTACAGACGGGAGATTATTAATGGAACCAATATCCCAAACGGATTATTTATTCGAACCGTGAGCATTAGACCAACAATGGATACGTGCCATGCTTCGGTTAAGCAATAAAGCGGCAGCATTAATCATCCAAATAGAAAAACAATATACGTGCCGCCGAGCGACCCGTCTGGCGTGCGAGCAGGCGTGAGTTGACGGGACGCATGTGAGCAGTCTGCCGCGCAGGGCATGCATGCAGGTGTATGAATTGACGGAGGCGTGCTCGCTGCGCAGTGTCATCGGGAGGCGTGCGAGTAGTTGTGTGAAACTTTGGTAGGCATGCCAGCAGTCCGGTGCGCAGGCTCACCGGGAGGCGAGCCATCGGTTTGACCGCCGCCCGCCTCTCTCCCACAACTCCCACTACTCCATATTAATGGTGAGCCCGAGCGGCCACACCCCCATCCTCGCTACACACACACAATCCACTCTCTCCGCTTGCAACCTCGACGCCGCTCTCAGTCCCCAAAGCCGCCAGTGTATGAGGATGCCGCCGAAGCACCCCATTGGAGGGAGTGGCGACGCCGGGGCTGCTAAAGCACTGGAGCACGGCGTGGAGATGGAGACAGAGGTTGCTGAGGGAGTCCTGGACTAAGGGGTCCTCGGGCGTCCGGCCTGTTGGACATGGGTCGGACTAATGGGCTGTGTCGTGGGTTTGTCACGGCAGATGTCCTAGCGAAAGGACTTAGTCGTGGATCCATCGCAACGGGTTAGCTTAAAGGGGTTAAAATGGACAAAGGACACGAGTGTTTATACTCGTTCGGCCCCTTGCGATGAAGGTAAAAGCCTACGTCCAGTTGTGGTGGAATTGCTGTGGTCTCGAGGATCAAGGAGCGGAATCGCTTTACCTAGATCTCGAGTTGTTGTTTCTTGTCCTTGAACCGCCGCTGGGTCGTGCCTTTATATACACAGGTCGACACCCGCCGGCTTACAGAGTCCCGATGCCGGTTTATACACATACCGGCTCAGTCTCTACTTTGTCATACCTTACAATACAAGTCATGTATTACATGGCGGTTTATAGCTATAGGCCTTAATCTACCTTTGGGCCTTGGGCCTTCGAGTCTCTGTAGTAAACCGCTTTATTCCTTGTCTTCATGGGCTTTAAGTATAAACAATCCGTTATGGGGATAATCCAGCTTCCTTGGCCAGTTTACACCTAGTAGTAATATCCCCAACATTAGGGCCCAGATTGATTTGAACCGGTTCATGTCAATCTCCAAAACCTTGAGAAAATTTCTTCTTCCATATCTTCGCATAAATCTTGTAAACCGCCATGACGTCATCATCCAGAATCTTAATAAACCGCCATGACGTCACCTGTTATTTTAAATGGTATATTCCTCACCTTCATTAATGAGCCTCCGACAATCGAGGCGACAAATCTGTCATATATCCATTTGTTAGGCTCCTCGATTCTTGTGCTTGACCCTTATCCTTTCGTCTTTATAAATACGGCCGAGGGTCCTTTTCATTTTCCCCCCTTCTCTTCGTCTCCTTCTTCTTCCTCGCGACGTCTCAGAACTCGAGCTCCGCCGCCGCGGTCGACCCTCGTATCTGCATCAACCAAGGCCGCTGCATCAACCTGATCGAACTAGAGCAACGCGACGCTCCTCCGCTGTTCCGCAGCACCGGTGAGTTCATTCCTTTCTTAACCTCAGATCTGCATTAGGGTTCCGCCGTTCGTCGGTGTTCTTCCCTATTCGTCTTCTTTCTGTTCTTATATCTCATAACTTGATTTGCAACTGATAGTAGAGGTAGGCGATGATAGTCCAGCGTCCTTTGCCAACCTCAGAAAACACCTTTTACTGCCTGAGATCCAATCAAACAAACGTGTTCTTCCACTGCCACCATTTTAGGTTAAATTTATTTCCTCTTTTTAGAACTGTGGCAGATCCAAATTTATACCACCGATCTATGAAATCTGTTTGCGCCATACTTAGAAATTGTTGTAAATATGTAGCCTCTATACCATTGCGGGCGGTTTATCCTTTAAACTTTGATAACTCATCATATACCATTAGCCCTCTGTTAAACCGCCAATCCTGCTTTTAATGATGAAATCCGGTTTAGTACACCCAAATGCTTGAAATATCATCACCTTCCATCACTGTACCGGTTTGTAAGTTGTAACCATGAACTTTAAACCGGATATCGTGCTTTTTTCCAGCTCCTCACCAGAAATGGCCAAACAATTATGTTCCTGTAATTGGGTTGCTTCCCGAGTTACGGAAGCGCAGCTGGCTGGTTGTGTTGCAACGAGCGCTTTAGCAAATAAAGACACTATCCATTGGCGAGTCCCCGGTCCAGAATTTCCTCCTGAACCCCAAGACGGAGAAGTTATTGTATTTGCTGATCACCTGAGCCGAGGCTTCACTCCTCCCGGATCAAAAAATTTCCGTGACGTGCTCGCCGACTTTCAAATCCATCCCCAAGATATCGGTCCAAACTCCATATCCAATATTTGTGACTGGCAAGTATTCTGTGAAGTGTACCTGCAAGAGGAACCTACTATTGATTTGTTCCGGGATTTCTTTTATCTAAACCGCCGTACTGAGTTTACGGATGGCCCCAATACTGAACTAGGTGGGGTTTCAATTCAGAAGAGGAGAGATGTTGATTTCCCTCATGTCATAGTCATCCTAAGGACTGGAATCAGACTTGGTTCTACTGCCGCAACACAGCCCCAGCCAATGAAAATCCTTTGCCGGGTTACCGTCCACACCGGCTTACCCAAGCTCATCCCTTTCCTCAACGGTTGACCGCCCAAGAGCGGGCAAAATATGCCCCTCAGCTGGCAAAGCTCAGAGCCTTTGTTGCAAATGGGCTGACAGGCGTGGATTTTGTCCGATGCTGGGTTTCATGGAGCGTTTTACCTTTAAGCCGGCGGCCCGGTTTAATGTGTGAATACACAGGGGATCTGAAAGACCCGCAACGCCATATTGACATCCAGCTGACTGATGATGAAGTCACCGAAGCTATTAAAAAGATGCTTAATGAGCCAATAGATGTATGCAGCAAAACCGGGCTCAGTCCTTTCTATGCTGCCAATAAACCGCCAAAGGTATACCGTATTTCCTTTGTTAAACTTCTCCTTTGATGACTTACTATCTGTCTATGCAGGCCGATGATCCATTCTGGAAGAAAAAATCACAAGATAAACCGGTAAAGAATCCTCGGCTTAAGACCAAGGCTTCAAAAAAGCATATGAAAAGAAGGAACGTTGAACCGTCCGAGCCGTGATGATGATCTGGAAAATCCGGATTCAGAGGTAGAACTTGACTCTCTCGGTTCATTTTTATACACCTTATTGACAATGATCATTATCAGGATGAAGCGGAAGCCAGCCATGCTGATGAGGTAACTATTCTTTCTTCTGATTCTGATCCTGTGCCAGTACCAAGAATCCGTCGAGCCATTCAGAAAGTAAAATTTTCATGCCCTCTTTCTTATTTGGACTCGCACTTTCTTTTAAAGACGCAGCATCATGAAGCTCGCCGCACAACTCGACATTGCAGCCAAGTAGTGACCTCCTCCGGTTTACCAAATTCGCCGGTTCGCAAACGCCGCCAAGAGGTTGCTTATACTCCTGACACCCTTTACCCTAAGGCGGGTTACATCCGATATCCTCTTAATCCGTCTGACTCAAATTATCAGGGAACTTCCCATTCATCTTCCGGTGAGTCGTCAGCGACACAACTTCCTCCTCTGAAAACCGTCCCTGGGTAAGCATAACATACTTTTAACTTTTTGGTCTTGTATTATATTGTCATATTGATCTTCGTGTCTGCTCTTTTTCAGTGCTAAAGCCAGACCAAGCAAGAAGGCTAGATTGAATAGGCCAACCGACCATGAACCGGCTACTGAGCCGGAGAAAACCCCAAGGCTATTGACCCGGAGGCTAACACTGTTATTGATAATCCGGAACCTCAAGCAATCGACACGCTTGTTGAACCAGTAGAAAATAATCCAACAAGCCAGTCAGCTGATCCACTAAGTCCAGCTGTTGATCCGCCGAGTCCGGCTAAAGCATCCGATAAACCGCCAAGCCCTGCCAAGACTACGGACGATGATGTTGTCATAACTAGCCTTGGTTTCAGCTCCTGTGGTCGTCCTGTCGCTTTATCAAAGCATAGCGCCAAAGAAGAAGTTTCTGCTATGGACAAAGGGAAATGGAAATCCGAGATATCCAACTATACCAACCTCAGCGCTCAAGACCTTCATTCTGGTTTTTTAAACCGCCTGTATACAAGCCGCGACTTTGAAGCCGGTTTAGTGGGCCTGATGAAGGAGCGGTATGACGTAAATGTCACTTTCCCTTTGCATAAACATTCCAATAATCCTTTTGTTAGAACTGGTCTAACGTATCAACTCCAGTAGCCCCCAAGGGCTGGTTCATAACATTGGTTTGAACCGGGTCTTGAATCGATATTTGCATTTTGCTAGTGTCGCCCCCATGAATCGGCTTATATCTTTTTAGAATGAACCGGTACATCCTATTAATCTCACCACTTATAATGATGACCATCCATCTGAATCTGAACGAATACGCATTAGCCCCCAAGTGTCAAGTAGATAACTTGTTATGTGCTTGAGACTTTAAATTAATAGCTGATAAGAAGCAATCCGCATTAGCCCCCAAGTGTCAAGTAGATAACTTATTATGTGGTTGGGACTTCAATGTTTGTAATGCTAGCTTATTATCTGTATTTTGCAGGCTGAGTTGTCCAAAAAAGACTCCCAAATCACTGATCTCCAAGGAAACATCAAGTCTCAGCAAGACGAAACTTGCAAAGTTAAGAGCGAGCTGACCACCGCTTTAACGACCATGGAGCAGCTGAAGGAATTCTTCAAAGGCGAACGGGCAGATTGGGAAACAGAAAAAGCCACCTTGTTAAAGCGGGCAGAAGATGCGGAAAACGCCCTTAAACCGGCCACAGAAGAGCTGAGCAGCCTGAAGCGGCAGATTGATGCCATGACCTCTGCCATCTTTGGTAACAATCTCTTCACCAATATGTAACAACACCAGTTATAAAAACTTCCGGTTTAATAATAATTTGATCCTTTTGCAGGTAGCCGTGTTACTCATCTTGGCATAGATATGCGCAAAAAATTGAAGGCCGTCTATACTTTGGTAGAGCAGCTTTATACCGGCGTGCAACGGGCCATCTACACAGCTTCCAACAACCATCCGCCCCCGTCGCTAATCAAGGAAACACTGGAAAAATTGTCTATGATGCCTGCCCGGATTGTGGAATTGAAGAAATCCGCTGCTAGGTCCGGTGCCCTTACTGCGCTGACGCGTGCCAAGGCCTGGATCTCTGACCTTGATCTGGAAGATGTTGGGAATGGTTACCCAAGCCAAAAAGAGGACGGTTCAGAATTTAACAATGACGATCTCCGGGCTATCACAAGAGAGATGCGACCACTAGCAAGTAAGTAGGCTGAAGATACTAACTTGTCAATTTACCAGAATGTATATGACGCCAGCGGCAAGCGAATAAGTGCTCCAACTTATGACGTGGAAAATCTGATCCCGCCGATCTGTAAGCACACTTACGCTCCTGATGTTGAACCGTCTGATCTTATACACGACGAAGTTGTCTTTCAAGCCTTAACAGGAATTGATTGGACAACCCTTGACTTCCAGCCACTGGGTGGAGAGAAGGAGGATGAACCGGCGCAGGAAGATCCGCAACCTTCACATCAACCTGAGGCAGAATCATAATCCGGAAGCCGGTTTAACTTGTGCCTATTGTCATCCTTCTGAAAAACAATCATTCTTTTGGGCAGTCGAAACGCCTTGTAATAGGCTAGCTTGAACAGCTGATCTGATATGCCATTGTGCATACTTGTTGCACACAATATTGTTAATCTGTCATGCTATATTTGCTTATGATCTTTATCAGTTTTATAGAGCCCTGTTTCTGCATAAAACAAAGTGAAAACTGTCCTGGCGGTTTACCGCCGGATGGGTCATAATGCCCAATATATAACCAAGGTTGATAACCATAGCTTTAAATAATGAAATATGAAACATATCATACCTGTGATATTGAATCACTTTGTTGGTTTACCAACATTCTTGTAATAAGGGTGACGACCCAAATACTGAGTATTGATAACTCAAACCATGTTATGCTGGTATATAATAAGTGATGCCGGGTTATGATAAACACCGGATGATCATCCTGGCAACCCATAGTTAACTCCAGGCCGGGTTAAATAAACACCGGTTTATACGGATGACTTATAATCAGGCCGGGCCATTGGACGCCGGTTTAGCTCAAAACTTTAACAAGGGAGAAAAAAGAACTGACTAATAAAAACCAGAGAAAAAACTTGTAGTCGAGGCTTTTCAAGGGCTGCCAGGCCCAAATGCAAGGCTTTTCATGGGCTGCCAGGCCACTGAGTTAAACCGTTTTACAAAGACTTTTAAGATGGTCCTCAATCCTTAACCAATCGCCGGTCTATCATTGACAAGTTCAGGGTCATATGCGATTGACTTGTCAAGTTGGCGGGTCATACCAGGCTTACCTGGGCGGAGTGACTTAATGAAGGCAGGTTACCCCGGGGTTTTAGGTGTATACACCAGGCTTCCAAGCCATGGCTTGATAGCCTATTGCAAGTGTAGATTTCTTTGTTCATTGCGATAGCAAAGAATCCCCAAGCAACATTTTGAGCTGTGCTCAACGGGTGCCTATGTTTGAGTTGTTCTTGACAACACTCTTTGGCCCCTAAGTAATGGCGTTGCGCCAGCCAAAAGGTGTGGCTATGGTTGAACACAACCAAGCCCCCAAGTGACTTACTCTCGTGGCTTTTGAGCCAGCCAAGAGGTGTAGCTATGGTTCGAATACAACCAAGCCCCAAGTGACTTTCTTTTGTGGCCTTGAGCCAGCCAAGAGGTGTAGCTATGGTTCAAATACGACCAAGCCCCCAAGTGAATTTCTTTTGTGGCCTTGAGCCAGCCAAGAGGTGTAGCTATGGTTCAAATACGACCAAGCCCCCAAGTGACTTATATTGATAGACAGTTGTAGAAGCTGAATCAAGGGGTAAACTGGATGTCGCTTTACAAACAGAAACCTCCGTGTAACCACTCATGATATGAGAAGAACAGCAGATACCCCGCTTTAGCCGGGGCTCCGGTTTATTATATTGATCATAATATATACATCGTCAAAATATGTACATGATAGGAGCCTATGGCTCAGGTGTAGTACGGCCGTAGATGAGCTATGTTCCACGGCCGGATCGTCTCCTCCTCTGACTTGCGTGAGTCTTTATGCTCTCGAACATCAATGAGGTAATATGTTCCGTTGTTCAGATTCTTGCTGACCACAAAGGGCCCTTCCCAAGGAGGGGATAACTTGTGCATATCGGTCTGATCTTGGATAAGCCAGAGCACTAGGTCGCCTTCTTGAAAAGTTCTGGTTTTAACCCGGCGACTGTGATAACGCCGCAGGTCTTGCTGATAAATCGCCGAGCGAGCCGCCGCTACGTCCCGTTTCTCATCCAACAGGTCCAACGCATCCTGGCGTGCTCTTTCATTATCTGCTTCAACATAAGCTGCCACTCATGGTGAGTCATGACGAATATCACTTGGAAGGACAGCTTCCGCTCCATAAACCATGAAGAAGGGTGTATAACCCGTAGATCTATTGGGGGTGGTGTTAATGCTACATAAAACGGAAGGCAACTCTTCAACCCAACAACCCGGTGTCCTCTGCAAAGGAACCATAAGCCGGGGCTTGATCCCCTTCAAGATTTCCTGATTAGCTCTCTCCGCTTGACCATTAGACTGGGGGTGGGCCACTGAAGACACATCAAGACAGATGTGCTCTCTTTGACAGAACTCCTCCATAGCACCCTTGGAAAGATTTGTGCCATTATCTGTTATAATGCTGTGTGGAAAACCAAAACGGAATATCATCTTCTTCATAAATTGAACCGCCGTGGCTGCATCACACTTGCTAACTGGCTCTGCCTCCACCCACTTGGTAAATTTATCAACCGCCACCAAGAGGTGGGTCTTCTTATCCTTAGACCTCTTAAAGGGTCCAACCATATCAAGCCCCCAGGTTGCAAACGGCCAGGTAATTGGAATCATCCTCAGCTCCTGAGCCGGAACATGAGCCCGACGTGCAAACTTCTGACAGCCATCGCACCTTTTGACCAAGTCCTCAGCATCAGCATGAGCCGTCAGTCAATAGAAACCGTGACGAAAAGCCTTAGCCACCAGGGACTTTGAACCGGCATGATGACCACAATCACCTTCGTGAATTTCACGTAAAATTTCACGACCTTCTTCAGGAGAAACATAGCGTTGAAAAGCCCCTGAGACACTGCAATGATGTAGCTCGCCATTGACAATAGTCATGGACTTGGAACGCCGGATTATCTGCCTAGCCAGAACTTCATCCTCTGGTAACTCACCCCGGTTCATATACACCAAATATGGGATTGTCCAATCCGGGGTGACATGAAGCGCCGCCACCAACTGAGCCTCCGGATCAGGAATAGCTAAGTCCTCCTCCGTGGGTAGCTTGACCGACGGGTTATGCAAAACATCAAGAAAAACATTGGGCGGCACCGGTTTACGCTGGGAGCCCAACCGGCTTAAAGCGTCCGCCGCTTCATTCTTTCGCCGGTCCACATGATCAACCAGATAACCCTTGAAATGACCTGCAACAATATCCACCTCTCGACGATACGCTGTCATGAGGGGGTCCTTGGAATCCCAAGTACCAGAAACTTGTTGAGCCACTAGGTCCGAGTCACCAAAACATTTAACCCGGCTCAGATTCATCTCCTTAGCCATCCGAAGACCATGGAGCAGGGCCTCGTACTCAGCTGCATTATTAGTATAAGGAAACATCAAGCGGAGAACATAACAAAATTTGTCACCTCGAGGGGAAGTAAGAACCACTCCGGCCCCCGAGCCCTCCAATTGCCTGGATCCGTCGAAATGAATCGTCCAGTATGTGCTATCCGGTCTATCCTCCGATGCCTGCAACTCTGTCCATTCATTGATGAAATCCACGAGTGCTTGAGACTTGATGGCCGTGCGAGGCATATATTTTAATCCGTGAGGCCCAAGCTCAATAGCCCACTTAGCAACCCGGCCAGTCGCTTATCTGTTCTGGATTATATCTCCCAAAGGGGCAGAACAGACCACAGTAATGGGATGGCCCTGAAAGTATTGCTTAAGCTTCCGGCTCGCCATAAAAACTCCATATACAAGCTTCTGCCAATGTGGATATCTCTATTTTGACTCAATGAGCACCTCACTGATATAATAAATCGGCCGTTGAACCGGATACTCCTTTCCTGCCTCCTTGCGCTCCACCACAATAGCCACGCTGACAGCCCGAGCATTAGCAGCCACATAAAATAGCAATGGTTCCTTGTCAATGGGAGCAGCAAGAACAGGTGGTTCGGCAAGCTGCCGCTTTAGAGCCTCAAACGCTTCATTAGCCGCATCACTCTAGACAAAGTTGTCTGTTTTCTTCAGCATTTGATATAAAGGGATGGCCTTCTCCCCGAGACGACTTATAAACTGGCTCAATGCTGCAATCCGGCCTGCCAGTCGCTGAACATCATTGATGCACTTCGTTTAGCCAGTGAAGTAATAGCCTTGTTCTTCTCCGGATTAGCTTCAATGCCCCTGTTAGACACCAGAAAACCCGAAAGCTTGCCTGCTGGTACACCAAAAACACACTTGGCCGGGTTGAACATCATCTTATAAACCCGGAGGTTATCAAAGGTCTCCTTTAAGTCATGTATTAATGTTTCCTCCTTCCTGGACTTCACCATAATATCATCCACATAAGCATGAACATTGCGCCCAATCTGGTTATGAAGACAATTCTGAACACAACGCTGATAAGTTGCCTGGGCACTCTTGAGCCCAAAGGGCATAGACACATAGCAGAAGGCTCCAATGGGAGTTATAAAAGATGTCTTCTCCTGGTCCTTAACTGCCATCTTAATCTGATGATAACCTGAATAAGCATCCAGAAAACACAAACGCTCACAACCCGCCGTAGCATCAATGATTTGATCGATACGGGGGAGGGCAAAAGGATCAGCCGGACACGCTTTGTTCAAATCCGTGTAATCCACACACATACGCCAGGTGCCATTCTTCTTAAGCACCAGCACCGGATTAGCCAACCACTCCGGATGAAAAACTTCAACAATGAACCCTGCCGCCAAGAGCCGGGCTACCTCCTCACCAATAGCCTTGCGCCTCTCTTCATTGAACCAGCGAAGGAATTGTCGGACCGGTTTAAACTTGGGATCAATATTAAGGGTGTGCTCAGCGAGTTCCCTCGGTACACCTGGCATGTCAGAAGGCTTCCATGCAAAGATATCCCGATTCTCACGGATGAACTCGATGAGCGCGCTTTCCTATTTCGGATCCAGATTTGCACTGATGATGAACTATTTGGATGAATCGCCAGGCACAAAATCAACCATCTTAGTCTCATCAGCCGATTTAAACTTCATGGCCGGATCATGCTCCGTGGTTGATTTCTTCAAAGAAGTCATGTCCGCCGGATCAACGTTGTCCTTATAGAACTTCAACTCCTCTGCTGCACAAACCGACTCAGCATAGGCCGCATCACCTTCCTCACACTCCAAAGCAATCTTGCGGCTTCCATGTACTGTGATAGTCCTTTATGACCCGGCATCTTGAGCTGCAGATAAACATAACAGGGTCGTGCCATGAACTTAGCATAAGCTGGCCGTCCAAACAGGGCATGATACAGGCTTTGGATTTTCACCACTTCGAAAGTCAATGTCTCTGATCTTGAGTCATACTCATCTCCAAAAGCGACTTCCAGAGCTATTTTACCAACCAGATAAGCTGATTTGCCAGGCACCACACCATGGAAAACAGTGTTCGACGGTTTAAGATTCTTGTCTGTCAACCCCATATGACGGAAGGTGTCATAATATAAGATGTTGATACTGCTGCCTCCATCCATGAGCACCTTAGTGAACTTATAACCTCCAACCTGAGGCGCCACCACCAACGCCAAATGACCCAGATTGTCAACCCGGGGCGGGTGATCCTCTCGGCTCCAGGCAATAGGCTGCTCAGACCATCGCAAATAACGAGGCACTGCCGGTTCAACCAAGTTCATCGCTCGTTTATGAAGCTTCTGATCGCGTTTGCATAAGCTGGTGGTGAAAACGTGGCACTGTCCACTATTCAACTGCTTTGGGTGACTTTGGTACCCTGACTGTTGCTGCTGCGGTCCCTGTTGGTTATAACCACCCTGGTTGCTCTGATTGCCTTGATTGCCATGTCCACCCTGATTGCCTTGGAATCCTGAACCGGAGTTGCCTCCTCCATAACCCGGCCCATAGGACCCGGATCCTGAACCGCCGGATGGTCCATGATCATTCCGGAAGAAATCTGAATTTTTGAATTCTCGCATGATATAACAATCTTACCAGAGGTGGGTGGCCGGCTTGTCCTGCGTTCCATGCTTCGGGCAGGGCTGGTTCAACAGGTAATTCAGGCGCTCCGGATTAGGACTGGGCTCTGCCCTTCTTGGGGGCGGCTTTCCTTTACGACGCTGACCATTACCCTGTGTATTGGTGTTAGCCACAAAATCTGAATTATGATCTGCTTTCCGCTTACCATTATTATTGTGGCCCGTCGGGTTATGCTGCTGCCCCTTGGCGTTGCCGCTCTTCTTTCCCTTTCCCGGTTTGTCATCGTCAGACTCGGGGTCCTTGGTACTATCAGAATCAGCATACTTAACCAGAGCAGCCATAAGTGTTCCCATGTCATTGCAGTGACGCCTGAGCCGTCCCAACTTCAACTTTAAAGGATGAAACCGACAATTACCCTCCAATGTTATAATCGCCGAGTCGACATTGATGCGATCCGAAGAATGTAAGATCTCTGAAACCCGGCGCACCCAATGGGTTGTTGACTCGCCTTCTCCATGTACGCAGACGGCTAAGTCCACAATTGACATAGGTTTCTTGCACGTGTCTTTGAAGTTTGCTATAAACCAGGCTTTTAACTCAGCCCATGACCCAATGGAATTAACTGGTAAGCTTTTCAACCACATGCGAGTTGTTCCATCCAACATCATAGCGAAATATTTCGCGCAGGCCGCTTCATCCACACCTAACATCTCCATAGCCATCTCATAACTCTGAATCCATGACTCGGGAGGCACATCAGCGGTGTAATTAGGCACCTTACGGGGGCCCTTGAAATCCTTGGGCAGCCGTACATTGCGCAAAGCCTGGACGAGGCAGGGCACCCCCCAAGAGCTGAAAGTAAGGCCTTGCCCTACGGAAGCCACCGGACGAACCAGAGTGATTTGACGGTCCAGCGCTGCTAACTCGGCTTCTCGACGTGCTCAGTTGTTCACCACATCTTGAGCATTTGCCCCACCATGCGCCGGATTAGGTCCTCGAGGAGCGTCTCGGTTCCGCCACTGCTTGACACAGCCGGTTCATCGATGTGCCTGCTATAACTCCGGCTCGGGCGTGGGGTTGAATGAATTCTATCTCGGTTATATGAATAAGCCTGCTGCTGCACCATAGCCGTCTGAAGAAGATCCCTAGCACGCCGCGTCTCAACCACCGCTGGGGGTTCACCCTCCATCGGAATTGCGGCTAATCGTGATGCGGCGGCGATCATATTATCCAAAGGGGTGGAGAAGTGACCCGGCGGTGCCGGTTCATACTGCAGCGGGTTATGGGTCTGTCGAGGGGGATCCGTCACCCGTGGCTGATCCGGTGCTCCGGTCCTCGGCGTCTCAATCCAGTTCACCGCTGCCGGATTACTGGTTCCTGCTCCTGGTGTGCCAAAGAGATTCATTGCCTCATAAATCGGTGGTAGTCGTGACCGATGCCTTCTCCTTAACACGTCGTTTGAAGCATTCTGATCCAACATGAGTCGATAATTTTCCGCCTGAATCCGCTGTGCTTGTGCCTCTAAAGCGGCCCGCTCCTCAGCCATCCTGGTTTCTTCAGCCGCTAAGTCCTCCTTAGCTTGAGTTATCTGATCCTGCAGCTTAGCCACCTCCGCATTATGCTGATCTTGGGTGTCGGCGGTAACTTGTGTGGTCAGTAAGGTCGTCCAGGCGTCCAATAAATCGGCAAGATTTGGGCCGGCCGGCGCGCGGGGCCTCCTGCCCCAGTTGCCGATCCTGAAATTATTGCTGCCGCGGTTGAAGATTGCAACGTGGGCTGAGTTCCAGCCATGAAGTTCGCAACCCGGTTCGACGGTTCAAAGGGGTCCGGAATACTGTCGCCATCGGAATAGCCCCCAAACTGGCCATCTTGCAGTTGGTACAGTGACTCGGTCTCCCCGGTGGACGACTCGCCATCTGAGTAGACGACGGTCTCGCCACCGGACGCCGGTTCAAGTTCCGCACATTTGATGAATCCTACGAATGCACGCTTCATGGCGGGCTGAACCCGGGCAGGGCTTGCACGCTGAGCCGTCTCGACGAGGTCGGTGCAGATGTCCGGCTCAGGGCCCGGTTCACCGATCTTGCCGATGAAGACGTGAATTCCTACAAAGGGGACTCGGTACCCGTACTCGATTGAGCCGGCCTCGTGGCCCCAGCCTGCGTCGTCGATGTAGAGCTTGCCGTGACGATTCTTGGTCATCCGGCCCACGGCGTATCCCTTGAGCCCTTCAAAATTGCCCTTCAAGAACTCAAAACCATCGAACGATAGCCCCACGGTGGGCGCCAACTGTCGTGGGTTTGTCACGGCAGATGTCCTAGCGAAAGGACTTAGTCGTGGAGCCATCGCAACGGGTTAGCTTAAAGCGGTTAACACGGACAAAGGACATGAGGGTTTATACTGGTTCGGCCCCTTGCGATGAAGGTAAAAGCCTACGTCCAGTTGTGGTGGAATTGCTGTGGTCTCGACGATCAAGGAGCGGAATCGCTTTACCTAGATCTCGAGTTGTTGTTTCTTGTCCTTGAACCGCCGTCGGGTCGTGCCTTTATATACACAGGTTGACGCCCGCCGGCTTACAGAGTCCCGATGCCGGTTTATACACATACCGGCTCGGTCTCTACTTTGTCATACCTTACAATACAAGTCATGTATTACATGGCGGTTTATAGCTACATGCCTTAATCTGGGCCTTGGGCCTTCGAGTCTCTGTAGTAAACTGCTTTATTCCTTGTCTTCATGGGCTTTAAGTATAAACAATCCATTATGGGGATAATCCGGCTTCCTTGGCCGGTTTACACCTAGTAGTAATATAGTCATATAGGCTAGACTTCTAGGGTTTTAGCCATTACGATCTCGTGGTAGATCAACTCTTGTAATACTCATATTCATCAAGATCAATCAAGCAGGAAGTAGGGTATTACCTCCATAGAGAGGGCCCAAACCTGGGTAAACATTGCGTCCCCCGTCTCCTGTTACCATCGACCTTAGACGCACAGTTCGGGACTCCCTACCGGAGATCCACTGGTTTTGACATCGACATTGGTGCTTTCATTGACAGTTCCACTGTGCCGTCCCCAAAAGGTTTGATGTCTCCTTTAATCGTCAACAACGATGTTGTCCAAGGGGAAACCTTCCTCCCCGGACAGATCTCTGTGTTCGGCGGCTTCGCACTGCGGGCCAACTCGCTTGGCCATCTGGAGCAGATCGACAGCTACGCCCCTGGCCATCAGGTCAGATTTGGGAGCTTGAACTATGTCGCGCACATCCGCGGAGACTTGATCTTTGACGGATTCGAGACCACGGCAGCTGCTCCCTAGCCCTACGATGAACATGACTTAAATCTGTCATCGGACCACACTCAGGAAATTGCACCTGTAACCGCTCTGGCCTTAGATCCGGAGTAGATCGCTCCATCCGAGGACGGGAAGCTCAACCCCGCCACAGAAGACGCAAATTCTGCGGCGTTGGAGCCGCACACAGACCTAACCTCGGGTGATATCTGTGTCCCTGGAACCTCGGACTCGTTTCCGGTGATAAGTTCCGAACCATGTGCGTCCACTTATGTCGAGCCGGATCGGTCATCGATCGCCGAATTCAGTGCCGCGGACATCTTCCGGCACTCGCCTTTAGGCGACGTGCTGAACTCATTAAAAAATCTGTCCTTAGCGGGGGACTCACAGCCAAACTATGTCCGGTTTGAACTGAAGGCTGATGACGGGGAATTGCACTTCCCACCCGCCACCCACTAAATAGCCACTGTCGAGGACTTAACCGACATGCTCGATTACGGCTCCGAAGACATCGACGGTATGGACGATGATGCAGATGAGGAGCATGACCAAAACCCGCCGTTTACCGGATGCTGGACGGCCACTTCTTCGTACGACGTATACATGGTGGATACATCCAAAGAGAATAACGACGAGGACAAAGAAAATCCTGTTGAGGATGAGCCTCCTAAGACACAACCAAAGCGCCGGCATCAGCGGCGCCGCTCTAAATCCCGCCGCAGCAAGGACAGCAACACCAGCATAGGAGATGATCACACTCCGGACGGTGCCGAAGATAGAGAAGATCCCAACAAACAAACGACCGAACATGACGATCGAGAAGATGGGCAAGTTAGCCCTAATGAACATGCCATAAACAACGACTCGGAGGGCAGCACTTATCTTCCACCCTGCGAGGATGAGGCGAGCCTTGGCAACGAGGATTTTATCGTGCCTGAGGAACCTCTCGAGCAAGAGCGCTTTAAGCGCCAGCTAATAGCCACTGCAAGGAGCCTGAAAAAGAAGCAGAAGCAGCTTCAAGCTATTCAAGATTTGCTCAACGATAGATGGACTGATGCTCTAGCAGCCGAAGAATATGGCCTTAAGCGCCAGCCCGAAGTTACCCGAAGCGCAAATTGCTACCTCAGTTCGATGACGAGGCGGCGGAGCCCGTACCATCATCGCGCCATGCGGCTGACCGACCACCACGCGGTCGGGATAAAGCGACAACTCAAGCCGAACACCAGACCGCCCCACCTCACCGTAAAGGCAGG
The DNA here is from genome assembly GCF_018294505.1 of Triticum aestivum. NCBI lineage: Eukaryota > Viridiplantae > Streptophyta > Magnoliopsida > Poales > Poaceae > Triticum > Triticum aestivum. Next base: position 393,213,492 of record NC_057814.1, on the reverse strand, counting down.
GATAAAATAACTCGGGGTTACACATATGACCTTCGGCAGGACCTGGATAGTAGAGCAGGACATACAAGATCGATCTATGGATCGCGAGGACATGCCTCGACACGCGACGACGGCTACCTATTCGGACGTGACAAACCTAGTCACACCTGGGCTGAAAACCGCAGACAGACTCCATCGGACCTACGTCGCGATGCGGCCCGATATAGAGGCACCGCACACCCTCTTTGCTTCACTGACAAAGTAATGGATCATGAATTCCCAGAAGGGTTTAAACCCGTAAATATCGAATCATACGATGGAACAACCGATCCCGCGGTATGGATCGAGGATTTTATTCTCCACATCCATATGGCCCGCGGAGATGATCTTCACGCCATCAAATACCTCCCACTAAAACTCAAAGGGCCAGCTCGGCACTGGTTAAACAGTCTGCCTGGAAATTCTATTGGCAGCTGGGAGGACTTGGAAGAAGCCTTCCTTGACAACTTCCAAGGAACATATGTCCGGCCACCAGATGCCGATGACTTAAGTCACATAGTTCAACAGCCTGGAGAGTCAGCCAGGAAATTCTGGACTAGGTTCCTAACTAAAAGGAACCAGATCGTCGATTGTCCAAATGCCGAAGCCCTAGCGGCCTTTAAACATAGCATCTGTGACGAATGGCTCGCCTGCCACCTCGGCCAGGAAAAGCCAAAGTCCATGGCAGCCCTCACAGCACTAATGACCCGCTTTTGTGCGGGTGAGGATAGTTGGCTGGCCCATAGCAAAAACATAAAAAGTGAAATGGGCACCTCCGAGGTCAAAAATAGCAATGGCAAGCTCCGACGCAGCAGGCACAAACACCAAAGCAATGGTGACAACACCGATGACACGACAGTCAACGCCGGATTCAGTGGCTCCAAGTTCGGCCAGCGGAAGAAGCCATATAAAAGAAACAATCAGGGACCATCCAGCTTGGACCGCATACTCGATCGTCCGTGCCAGATCCATGGCACCCCAGACAAACCATCCAATCATACCAACAGAGATTGTTGGGTTTTTAAACAGGCCAGCAAGTTAAATGCCGAGACCAAGGAAAAGGGATCGCAAAGCGAGGACGATGACGAGGAGCCCCGACAACCGAACACAGGGGGACAAAAGAAGTTTCCCCCTCAGGTCAAAACGGTGAACATGATATATGGCACACACATCCCTAAGAGGGAGCACAAGCGCGCGCTCACGGACGTCTATGCGATAGAGGCAGTCTCCCCAAATTTCAATCCATGGTCGTCATGCCCGATCACCTTTGATCGCCGGGATCACCCGACCAGTATCCGTCATGGCGGTTCAGCCGCACTGGTCCTCGACCCAAGCATTGATGGATTCCACCTGGTGCGAGTCCTCATGGATGGTGGCAGCAGCCTCAATCTGCTCTATCAGGATACAGTGCGCAAAATGGGCATTAACCCATCACGAATCAAGCCCACAAAGACTACCTTTAAAGGAGTCATACCAGGTGTAGAGGCCCGCTATACGGGCTCAATTACGCTAGAGGTTGTCTTCGGATCTCCGGACAACTTCCGAAGCAAGGAGTTAATCTTCGATATCGTCCCTTTTCACGGCGGCTATCACGCACTACTCGGACGAACCGCATTCGCTCGATTCAACGCGGTTCCTCATTATGCTTACCTCAAGCTCAAGATGCCCGGACCACGCGGCGTCATAACAGTTAATGGAAACACGGAACGCTCCCTCCGTACCGAGGAACACACCGCTGCCTTAGCAGCAGAAGTACAGAGCGGCCTTTTCGAGCAGAACCTTAATTCGGCGGCCGAGCCCCCGGACACTATCAAGAGGGCCCGGACTATTCTGCAATAGGACAGCTCAGCTCGTCAAGAGCTCGACTAGCAATTTGGCCTCCGTCCCAGTCCCGATCAAGTGGCGGCATTTGCACTGCGCGTACACAACTACGCACTCAAAATACCATGGGCATAGACGGAGGCATAACTAGCTTGCGATCCACAATACGGCTCGACTACTCCTGGACACATATACTTTCACGGTTTCCTTTTTTCTTTTCAGGTTTCTTTTTCACAGGCCTTCCCTGATGGCTTGATCGCAGGTCCTTTCGAAGGACAAATACACCAAGCCGGCAGTCAGCTTGGACGTAGAGGGGAATTTCTAGGTGGTTTTTTAACGACCACTCTACCTGTTTTCAGGGCCCACACGCAGCTCTCCCTTGGTGGTGGCATGTTAAATAGCTTGTTGCTTATCGCACTATTTGTATCAATGCGCTTTGATGTATTAATCAAATTATAATGGAAATAGTTTACGGCCCAAATTTTAGGGCCCCTGCTCATTACCTTTGCTCCTTTTATGTTTTCCTTTTTTCTATTAATAACTTTATCAGATAGCACCCATACACTGTGGTATGTTTCAATTTGCCAGGGGCTTCATAGCGCTCCACACTATGGCAACAAAGTCCGAACACTTTTTATAGTATAGTTTGGCACCCCGAATTTAGAACTATATGCATTGGCTCAGAATCATGTCTTTGGTCAGTAGTTGGGTTGCCCGGCTCCTGTGCTTGCTACCTTACGTTCCGCCATATCGGCTAAGGTAGTAAAGGGAGCACTACTGCGATTGTGCCCTGGTTTACCCGTAGGAGCACCTTAGTAGAGAAAGCCAAAAACTGACTGTCATGATGCGGCGAGAGCCGGTCAGCTCTTCGGAGGTTTCAAATCGTTAGAGATTTTTTTCCGCATTATGCGAGGGATCGGTACTTACCCGATTAGGTGCTCATAGCATTCTAGTTTGGATACTAGGACTGCACCCACATTTTTATTGTCAAACTCCTATGGCTAAGTGAGGGTGCGAAAGCTGCATAGTGTGATTGCCTGGTTCGTTGCGCTAAACACCTCCTTCAAGGACCGAACAATTGGATCAAGAGTGTTTAGATTCCATACCGAACACCCCCGTACTACCTACGTGGGGGCAGAAGCCGAGGACTGGACAACTCTCAGATTTCATACAACACGGTCGCACAGGAGGTAAAGTTTTTAAACATAACAAAAATTATATTACATAACAACTTTGTTTCATCAAAGGCAGAGACAACATGAATGTATTCATTCAAAGATAATGTCTTTCCCGCATTGCGTCGCCACAATGCGAGACCCCTCCAGGGCGTCTTCAAAATATCGCTCGGGCGTGCGGTGCTCCTTGCCCTCAGGCGGCCCTTCGATCACAAGCTTGACGGTGTCCATCTTCACCCACCAGACCTTGACGCGGGCGAAGGCCATGCGCGCGCTCGATGCAGACCGACCGCTTGATGACGTCCAGCCGAGGACAGGAATTCACCAGCCGCTTCACGAGGCCGAAGTAGCTACTAGGTATAGCTTCGGCAGGCCACAGCCGGATTATTAAATCCTTCTTGGCCAGTTCGGCCACCCTATGCAGCTCGACCAACTGTTTTAGCTGATCGGCGAAGAGCACTGGATGTTCTGGCGCAAGGTATTGCGACCAGAACAGCTTCTCCGTTGAGCTCCCTTCTTCGGCTCGGAAGAACTCCGCAGCGTCTGACACACTGCGCGGCAGATCCGCAAACGCCCCTGGAGAACTCCGAATCCGGGTTAGTAAGGCATACTTCTTCTTCACATACTTGCTTTGCATACTAAATGCCTTACTCGCCGCGATCTTCTTGGCCTCCTAGATCTCCTCGAGGGCGCCCTGGGCTTCTTCGACAGTTTGGCGAGCCTTGGCGAGTTCGGCCTCTAGAGCCGAAACATCGCACTCCAAGGCCTCACATTTCTTCACAGCGTCCTGGAGCTCTTGCTGGACCTCGTTAAGCCTGGCCTTCAGCTTCTTACGGGCGGCTTGCTCCTTGGCAGCTTTCTCCTTGGCTTCGGCCAGGGCCTTTTTAAGGGCCTCGACCTCGGTCGTCGCTCCTACACATATCATAACACTACGGTCAATACACATCATTTATTCTTTCCGATTATATAGCGAGTCATTACATACCTTGCTGGTCTTCTAGCTGCTTCCTCGCTTGGCCGAGCTCCTCCTCGACCCGCTCCAGTCTCTGCTTTAGTCCGGAGACTTCGGCAGCGTGTGAGGTCGCGGCCAACAACGACGCCTGCTCATTCATACAAGACACATTTAGTTAGTTTCCTGCAAAAATGAATTGATCCTCGGTCCGACCTTGCTTTCCGAACACCGGACATCACTACAAAAAAAGACACATCCGTGACATTTTGGGCCCAACGAAAATATTTTCTGTCATACTTATGACACTTCTACGACGATAATTGTGACAAAACCTGGTATCATCATAGATGTGGTGAGCTCATGTTTCTATGACAAAAAATCATGACAAAAAATGGGCTTTTCGTCCTGGGTGGGCCGCAGACGCAGTTGCATGACATTCTTTGGGCCGTCCATGACGGAAAAAACATGGTAGAAGCGAGGGCGAGGAAAATTTCGGGGAGTTCCCGGTTACGGTGGGTGGTCGGGGGCCGAGCGATGCGCGTTTCTCTCATACACATACGCGCGTGTGTGCGAGGCGTTGGGCTCTAACTAAACTCGAGCAAGGCGTTGGTCTCTAACTAAACCCGAGCGATTGCACTACATGCTACGTGTTACTGAACCCGAGCGATCGATCGATGGATGTTAACTGAACCTGATCGAGCGATTCCTTCGCTACTGCTGCTAACTAAAGCCGATCGATGCTGCCTCTGGATGAACAGTGAGCGTTGCTCGGGGGTTTGGATGAACAGTTCCCGGTGGGGGTGGATGAACAGAACCCCGTGGTGTTGCCTCTGGATGAACAGGACCCCGATCGATCGAGCCGGTTGGGGCTGGATGAATAGGACCCCGTGGAGGGCTGGATGAACAGGACCACCCCGTGGAGGGCCTGGATGAACAGTAGACGGTGGAGGGCTAGATGAATAGTAGCCCGTGCAGGGGTGGTTGAACAGGACCCCGTGGACAGGGCTGGTTGAGGCTGGATGAACAGTCGCAGGTGGAGGCTGGAGGAGGTCGACGGTGGATGAACAGTAGCCCGTGGAGGCTGGAGGGGGTCGACGGTGGAGATGAACAATATCCCGTGGAGTCCGGTTTTGCGGTACGCCACACCCCTCCCGATGAACATGACCCCCGTTTCGACCATAGCGCTCCAACACAAGTCCGTTTCCTCTGTTTTGCGGTACGCCACACCCCTCCCGATCAAAAGGACCCCCGTTTCGACCGTAGGAGGTCCGTTTCCTCCGTTTTGCGGTACGCCAGACCCCTCCCGATGAACAGGATCCCTTTTCGAACGTGGCCGGTCGAACACAAGGCTGTTTCCTCCGTTTTGCGGTACGCCAGGCCTCGTTTCCATCGGCTATTCCGTCCAGGCCGGTTTGCTCCCACGCGTTCTGTTGCGTCCCGATGATCATGACGCATTCTGTTGCCTCCCCATGAACACGACGACGATGTAATTTCACTATTCCGACCCAGCCATGTACACGAGCCCTGGCCATACGTATGCGCGAGTAGGCGTTCGAGACCCCGCCCGTACGTACGTATGTGGCCGTATTTTCTTTCTTGCACACTGGCCGCTGTATGTACGTGTTCATGCTACATGCGCGCCTCTACATTGACCAGTATGTACGTACACGTTCGCGACCAGAATGACAATGCTACGTACGCTTCGACCAGGTGGGTCCCGACTGTCAGGCACTTCCAATCGTTTTGTTTTTGCCCGGACGCACTTCCTTGCGTGCGAAGATGTAGCCGGTAGGTCCCAGCAGTCAGGGGGAAACATTTTTTCACGAAATACGCTTGCCCGTCGGTGGGTCCCTGCTGTCAGGTGGAGGAATCATTATTTTCCGCGTAATAAGGAGGCACTTCCTTGCTGCGGCCGTGGACCCAGCTGTCAGCCTCTCCACATATAATCCACGTCCGATGGAAGCCGTTCCTTGACCATGTTGACCACGCCGTGCCGAGAGCACCAGGGCGGTGGACGACGGCGAGGCCTAGGAAGGGGACGACGTGGAGCCGGGGAAGACGCGGCAGTGGATGCCCACGTGTAGAGGAGTATGACGATTGACTGGTTCGCTGCGGTGTGAGGCTGCCGTCACCGCGGAATAACAAGGGGTGTGGGTGAGTAGAGGGATGGCCTGGCCAACGGTGGGAGTAGTAGGGGGCGGTGAGGCCTCCGCGGCATCGCAGCCGGCCACGGGAGGCAGGAGCACGAGGCACGACCGGCGCTGGTTTGGGCGGCTGGAGCAAGAAGACCAGAGGTTGAAGAAGCACTACGGCCGTTGGATGGACATCGTACGGTCATTGGAGCTAGAATCGTGCATATTGACTAAGTTGACAAAGCCCTCCGTCCCCGTCAACTTAGTAGGCCCACAAGTCAGCCTACCACTTTACTCGGTCCCAGCTAGCAGGGGGGAGTATTCTTTTTTTGTGCGTAATAAGGAGGCACTTCCTTGCGTGCGAAGATATAGCTGGTGGGTTCGAGCTGTCAGCGGCGGTAACCTTTTTTTCGCGAAATACAGAGGCCCTTTCGGTGGGTCCCAGATGTCAGGTGGAGGAATCATTATTTTGGGCTTAATAAGGGGCATTTCCTTGCGTGCGGCCGTGGACCCAGCTGTCAGCCTCTCCACGTACGGTCCACTTCAGATGCATGTTGGTCATTGACCACATTGACCAGGCCGCGCCGAGAGCACCAGGGCGGTGAACGACGGCAAGGCCTAGGAAGGGAACGACACGGAGCCAGGGAAGACTCGGCAGTTGTTTCCCACGTGGAGGGGAGTACGACTGTACGAGGGTTTACTGGTTCGTCTGCCGTCGCCGAAGAAGAATAGCAGGTGTGGGTGAGTAGATGGATGGCTAGGCCAGCGATGGGAGTACGGTGGGGTGGTGAGGCCTGCGCGGCAGCACGGCCGGCCACAGAGAGGAGGGAGCAGAAAGTCCCGCTGGCGCTTGTTTGAGCGGCTGGAGCAGGAAGAGCAGAGATTGAAGAAGCACGACGTCCGTTGGATGGACATCCAACAGTCACTGCTTGTGCGTCAACCTTTTTTTAGGAAAGCCTCAAATCTGTGGAAAACAGCATACAACCCATCTGCCATTATTTCTAATAATTTACAGCCCATTTGCTAATTCTTAAGGTTTTTTTGGAGCCCATATTCTTTTTGTTAGCATTACAGCCCATATTGTGGCCACGGTTAAAAAATTATACGAAATTTTGCATATTTCGGTGCGGTCCGAACTGTTTTTAATCCCGAAATTTCGAGTCACATTCAAACTGATTTTAAAAATAAATGTATATCAATATAAAATCCAACAAATTGTCCACGCATAAAAACCAATGCAATTTAAAATCTTGAAATGAAAAAAAATTGAAACTAATTGCCGGTTTGATGTGTTTTAAAAATGTACAGCCCATTTCTCATTACTGATAGGCCATTTTCTCGGCCAGCCGAATGAAGCTCTCCTCGTCTTGAAAGATTTGCAGCCCAACAGGCCTATCAAAGCGACTTACTTGGCAAATCACAAAAAAACTGGGCTGTGGCCGTGGACCCAGCTGCGGCCGTGGACCAGCTGTCAGCCTCTCCACGTACAGTACTCTTCCAATGGAAGTCGGTCATTGACCACATTGACCACGCCGCACCGAGAGCACCAAGGCGGTGGACGACGACGAGGCCTAGGAAGGGGACGACGCGGAGCCGGGGAAGACGCGGCAATGGATGCCCACGCGGAGAGGAGTTCGAGGGTTCATTGGTTCGGCTGCGGCGTGAGGCTGCCATCGCCGCAAAATAATAGGGGGTGTGGGTGAGTGGAGGGATGGCCTGGCCAGCGGTGGGAATAGTATGGGGGCGGTGAGGCCTCCGCGGCAGCACAGCCGGCCACGGGAGGCAGGAGCAGGCGACACGACCGGCGCTGCTTTGGGCGGCTGCAGTAAGAAGATCAGAGGTTGAAGAAGCACTATGCATGGCCATTGGATGGACATCGTACGGTCCCTGGAGCTAGAATCACTCATATTGACTAAGTTGACAAAGCCCTCCGTCCCTGTCAACTTAGTAGGCCCACAAGTCAGCCACCCACTATGGTGGGTCCCGGCTAGCCTGGGGGTATTCTTTTTTTTTGTGCGTAATAAGGAGGCACTTCCTTGCGTGCGAAGATATAGCTGGTGGGTCCGACCTGTCAGCGGGGGGAACGTTTTTTTCGTGAAATACAGAAGCCCTTCCCGTGGGTCCTAGCTGTCAGGTGGAGGAATGATTATTTTGCACGTAATAAGGAGGCATTTCCTTGCGTGCGGCCGTGGACCCAGCTGTCAGCCTCTCCACGTACAGTCCACTTCCGATGGATGTCATTCATTGACCACGTTGACCAGGCCGCGCCGAGAGCACCGGGGCGGTGGACGACGGCGAGGCCTAGGAAGGGAACGGCATGGAGCCAGGGAAGACTCGACAGTGGTTTCCCACGCGGAGGAGTACGAGGGTTTACTGGTTCGTCTGCCGTCCCCGGAGAGTAACATCAGGTGTGGGTGAGTAGAGGGATGGCTAGGCCAGCGATGGGAGTACGGTGGGGCGGTGAGGCCTACGCGGCAGCATAGCTGGCCGCGGGAGAAGGGAGCAGGCAGTCCCGCCGACGCTTGTTTGAGCGGCTGGAGCAGGAAGAGCAGAGATTGAAGAAGCACGACAGCTGTTCGATGGACATCCAACAATCACTGCTCTCGTGTGCATTATTTCTAGTAATGTACAACCCATTTGCTAATTCTTAAGAATTTTTTTGGAGCCCATCTTCTTTTTGTTAGCATTACACCCCATATTGTGGCCACGGTTTAAATGTATACGAAATTTTGCATATTTCGGTGCGGTCAACTATTTTTAATCCCGAAATATCGATTCACATTCAAACTATTTTGAAAAATAATTTATATAAATATAAAATACAAATAATTGTCCACGCATATAAATCAACGGAATTTAAAATCTTGTAATGAAAAAAAATTGAAACTAATTCCCGGTTTGATGTGTTTTAAAAATGTACAACCCATTTATGGGCAAACCGAATGAAACTCTCCTCGTCTTGAAAGATTTGCAGCCCAGCAGGGCTGATAAAGCAAGTAGGCCTCGTTTGGGTATTTCTTTTATAAAAATAGAACAGGGCTAGCCATATTCAGCAAGAAAAAAACACAACTGGCTCATGATGTGGCAAACATAAATAAAACCCTGGCTAGACGGGCCATAGCCCCCGCACAGCCCCGTTGTTACCCTGATCCGTCGCTAAAACTAGTATAAATAATAACTGCTTGTTCCTAAAAAAAATAAACTGCGCGACCTGCTGGGTCCCTGGTGTCAGCCGCTCGTAATGTAATTCTCTCGTTTATTGACTACGTTGACAATGGCGTGAGCCCCAGATGTCCAACCATTAGGAGGAACCATATTTTTGGGCTTGTAATATAGAGGCACTTGCTTGCGTACTGCCATGACGCTGGTGGGTCCCTACTGTCATCCTCTCCACGTACAGTCATCTCCTTGTTCCTCTCGGTTGTTGACGACGTTGACAACGCAAGAGGGCGGCGCACCGCGCACAGCGAGCAAACCAAGGCCGCAAGGCGTAGGACGACGGCGAGGCCTCGGACGGAACGAACATGAGCCGTGGAAGATGCACCGGTCCAGTCACAGGCGGAGGGGAGTACGAGGGTTGACTGGTTCGGGTGCGGGTGCCTGTTGGGACTGACGTCGCCGGAGAATAACAGGACGTGTGGGGGAATAGAGGGAGGGACTGGCCAACGTTGGAGGGTACGTACGGTAGGGCGGCAGAGGCGCAGCCAGCCATGGGACGTGGGAGCAGGCGGAGCCGACGGGGTGGTTTGGTTTGCGTGGCCGGAGGAAGAAGAAGACAAGAGATAGAAGATACACGACAGATGTTGGATGTCAATCCAACGGCTGGTAGGCAGAATCGTTTGTTGACTGGCTAGTAAGTCGACACCACCTTGGATAGGCTATTTCCTCGCGGGTCCCAAATGTCAGAATCCAAATCTGTCACGGTCATGCAGCCTTTCCTATGAAAATTTACAGCCCATTTGATGTGCTAGTTCGAAATAAGTTTGTGGGTGCTGGTGGGGGCTAATCACTTGGCTTCTGTAATGCACAGTGAGATCAAGCAGTCGGCGAGAGTGATGTTATTTCCCTTGGTTGGGATTTGTTAGTTGTTACAATATTTCACTCTAAATTAAACGACTGGCAAGCCATTTGCCTTGCTTCAAAGAAAATATGACATTCACAACTGAGTTGAAAAGGGCAAGAACATCTAACTCCGTCTTACAAACTGTACAAAAGCACGAGGGTTAATTGTTCATCAGGTTTACAAAAAAACCCAGGTTGAAAAGGGCAACAACATCTAACTCCAGCACTATTTTCGGCAGTCACAGTCAAATGGATCAGTCAGGTCCATAGAATGAACATCCTGGGTCGTAAAATTTACTGGATTATGACCACAATATGTTGTAAATAGAAGCCCGACACGTTCAGAAGCTCTTTTGCCCACCTGAAATTCCTTTTTTTGCTCTTCCACATACCCATCCGTCAAAACCATGCTGCTAATAAACTGAAGCCTTATGGACAATAGTAACCTCGCATTCAGCAGGAAGAATGCGACAAATCTAGTGTTTGCACGGTTGGCTACATATCGTTCTAGCGTTATTGTCTTCATTCGAATCTCATGAGAAGTGAGAAAATCCCGATGCTTACGAATCCACCGATTGGTTATAACTTTCTTACCCCGTCTTGTTGCCTAAATAGACATGAAGATTGAAAACAGTTAAGGTCTAAAAAAAGAATGTCGAAAGAGCAATAGCTGAACAGTTAATTCTAGTACACTATATGCGGGCTTCCAATGTGCGTGAAATTATCACCTTTATATACAACTTCTCCACACATGGAAAGCATTGCAGCAAGCCAATAATCTTGTTCAGATCAAAACTATTCATTTGGATATATAAGATCTTGACAGAATCCAGCACCATTGATAGGCCATCCATGGAGAAACTCTTCATTGAGCATAGAACATAATATGAGTACAAAATGTGTACTCCAAGATGACATATAACTTATGCGTAGAAATTTAAAATGCAGCTTATGGTTACAAGTGTAAATGATAATATAAAGTACCTGAAGAACTGTGGAGCCAAACACCATATTGAAATGAGCACAGAGATCATGTATTACACCCAAGGTCTCCAGTTTAGGCGCAGGGAGGACGGTTATTTGCAACAGTGAATAACTAGAATCAAGGATCAACCTTTGAAGTGAAGGGGCATCTTGGATGATGAGCTGCCTTCCGTCAAAAGAAATTCCAATTCTTACAAGGTTAGGCGACTTTATTTGGAGACAACCGATTCTAAATGTAAAAACAAGCACCAAGCACTCCAGGGCAGGGCAACTGGAGTGGATGATGTTGTGCAATGAGGCCTCCGATATACGAACCCCCACAAGTGAAAGTTTGTTGAGAAATGGGAGTCAAAGGTTTAGTACCAGATTGTCTGGTAGGTCGCACAGCACAAAGGTGGCGGTGTGGATAGAGGAGGAAAACCGCGAGATGGACATCGGTGCTGAGGGAACACGTAGATGGCGTTCGGTATCTGGTAGGTGATTTCCAGGGGAATAGTAGAACTCAAGCAGCTGTAGTTCTATGAATTCAGGGGATTTCAGCCAGGCGTCCACCGTGCAGGGCATGATATGCTTGCTCAGGTAGCATGACGCGATGCAGAGGCTTTGAATGGAGCCCTGGTGGGAGGAGATGATGGCTCTGGGGATTTCCAAATCATTGAAGAGAGATAGCTGAAGACAGTCGAGATTAAGGGGCACGGCGCGCCATAGAGGGCGCCACCGAATTGAGAGGACTTGGGTTCGGCAGCAATCCTTGGTGGGGAGAAGCGAGATGATCTCCCTAAGGACGGCGTCCGGGAGATCGCTGATGCGGTCCACCCGAGGTTCTACGGGTTCTTGGGATCCGGTGGGGGCGGGGCGCTGCTTCTCCCCGCATTGCCGGGTGTGCGATCTACAACAGGCGTCGCCGCTGGCGGGAGCCTCATCTTCTTGGCGCTGGGGTCAGCCGACTCCATTTTCCTCGAGGGCGTCGCGTCACGCTCACGGATTTGAGCAGAGTAACGAATGATGAGCCTAGTTATAGTGCGAGGGAAGAAGAAGGGGAGCTGGGGGTTTTCTGTAGTAGTGAGGAAGAAGGGGAGCTGTGGTTTTCTATAGGAGTGAGGTGAGGAATTTGGGGGTACGAGTGGAGCGAGCTAACGTGAGGTGGGTGGGAGTGAGGAGGAAGAAGAACACCCAGGTTTTTTTGGGGGGCAGTGTGCTGGGTGTGGGTAGCGCCTCTCATTCAGTAAATATATGGACTTTTGAATTGATTGTACTATTTACTAGGGTGGATGGGCTGTTTTGTCTTGGGCCCAGAGAAACAATTACTACTAGTACAATGGAGACACTCTACAGCTACCCAGAAAAACAATTACTACTAGTACAGTGGATACAATTGTTGGAAATATGCCCTAGAGGCAATAATAAAATGGTTATTATTATATTTCTTTGTTCATGATAATTGTCTATTGTTCATGCTATAATTGTGTTATCCGGAAATCGTAATACATGTGTGAATACATAGACCACAATGTGTCCCTAGTAAGCCTTTAGTTTACTAGCTCGTTGATCAACAGATAGTCATGGTTTCCTGACTATGGACATTGGATGTCATTGATAACGGGATCACATCATTAGGAGAATGATGTGATGGACAAGACCCAATCCTAAGCATAGCACAAACATCGTGTAGTTCGTTTGCTAGAGCTTTTCCAATGTCAAGTGTATTTTCCTTAGACCATGAGATCGTGTAACTCCCGGATGCCGTAGGAGTACTTTGGGTGTACCAAACGTCACAACGTAACCGGGTGACTATAAAGGTACACTACAGGTATCTCTGAAAGTGTCTGTTGGGTTGACACAGATCGAGACTGGGATTTGTCACTCCGTATGACGGAGAGGTATCTCTGGGCCCACTCGGTAATGCATCATCATAATGAGCTCAATGTGACTAAGGAGTTAGCCACGGGATCATGCATTACGGTACGAGTAAAGAGACTTGCCGGTAACGAGATTGAACAAGGTATTGGGATACCGACGATCGAATCTCGGGCAAGTAACATACCAATTGACAAAGGGAATCGTATACGGGATTGATAGAATCCTCGACATTGTGGTTCATCCGATGAGATCATCGTGGAACAAGTGGGAGCCAACATGGGTATCCAGATCCCGCTGTTGGTTACTGACCGGAGAGTCGTCTCGGTCATGTCTGCGTGTCTCCCGAACCCGTAGGGTCTACACACTTAAGGTTCGGTGACGCTAGGGTTGTAGAGATATTAGTATGCGGAAATCCGAAAGTTGTTCGGAGTCCCGGATGAGATCCCGGACGTCACGAGGAGTTCCGGAATGGTCCGGAGGTGAAGAATTATATATAAGAAGTCCAGTTTCGGCCACCAGGAAAGTTTCGGGGGTTATCGGTATTGTACCGGGACCACCGGAAGGGTCCCGGGGGTCCACCGGGTGGGGCCACCTATCCCGGAGGGCCCCATAGGCTGAAGTGGGAGGGGAACCAGCCCCTGGTGGGCTGGTGCGCCCCCCTTTGGGCCTCCCCCTGCGCCTAGGGTTGGAAACCCTAGGGGTGGGGGCGCCCCCACTTGGCTTGGGGGGGGAAGCCACCCCTTGGCCGCCGCCCCCCCCCCCCTCAGATGGGATCTCCAGGGGCCGGCACCCCCCTAGGACCCCTATATATAGTGGGGGGAGGGCAGCAGTACCCTAGCCCCTGGCGCCTCCCTCTCCCTCCCGTGACACCTTTCCCTCCCGTTTGCGCTTCGCGAAGCCCTGCCGGGATCCCCGCTACTTCCACCATCACGCCGTCGTGCTGCTGGATCTCCATCAACCTCTCCTTCCCCCTTGCTGGATCAAGAAGGAAGAGACGTCGCTGCTCCGTACGTGTGTTGAACGCGGAGGTGCCGTCCGTTCGGCGCTCGGTCATCGGTGATTTGGATCACGACGAGTACGACTCCATCAACCCCGTTCACTTGAACGCTTCCGCTCGTGATCTACAAGGGTATGTAGATGCACTCCTTCCCTCTCGTTGCTAGTAAACTCCATAGATGGATCTTGGTGATGCGTAGAAAATTTTAAAATTCTGCAACGATCCCCAACAACAATACCGCTTCTGGCTCCTCCTAGGTCATCGAAACGTCTCCCTCTACTGAATGCCGTTATACTTTTGTTCATCGACATGCGGGCCATATAGCACGCGGGCCCAAATGCCATCCACCAAATTAGAAGGTAGTAAGCAGGTGGAGAGTCACCCCGGTCGTAGCGCGGCAATAGCGAGCCGTCGTATCACAAAACCCCACCTCCCCGCAGTCTAAGTTTGACGGACGAAGCAACCATCATTTCATTCTTCGCTGAATCCCCTTCTCCCTCGCTGTCTTCAAGAAAGGCAACACTCGCATCTGCCACTGTTCTTCTCTCCCAACGAAGGGAAGGTAAGCGGATCCGTGATGTTGGTATATTTTCGTCCAGAGAAAAAAAAGAACTTTTGCAAAGCAGTAACCGATCCTCACTCTCTTTTTTGTTTCATTGTCATTGCGATTGTGTTTTCCTTTCAGTGGTCTCCTAGTATTCGTCAGTTTTATGATGGACCAGGGAGAACCAGGCAAAGATCTGCCGATATTGGAGCAGACGCGGGACGCTGATCCCCACAAGACAGAGAGCTCCAAGAAGATGGAGGCAGCCACCGAGCCGACCCCAGATACGCTCACGGCCACTACTGAGATGGTCAACGCCCAGTTTGAGGTTACAGCCCCCGTGGCACTGGAGGAGCAGTTTTCCCCCTT
>NC_057814.1:393177061-393198360 GCF_018294505.1 Triticum aestivum | reverse complement strand
TGAGCTGCCCAAGGTGATTTTCTTCTTTGTCGACCCCGATTGTGGTTTTTCATCTAAGTATGTGGTGATGAATAATGCAAAATTTTATTAGCTTGGATGCCATGCTATACATAGTGGTTTAAATAACTTGTGTTTCTTATACTAGGAAGTAATTCAGAATTTGTTTCTGTTTCAATTAGAGCCCTGATGCAGACAAGGATTGTGTGGTTGTACATGTCACTCTCTATGAGGTGGATGACCTGAATATACGCATTGGGAAAACAGAGTTTTTAGGCTGTTGGATCCTGGAAGCCATTTGCGCTTATACCAATGAAGAGTTGTATTCCAGCTTCACTATTGTCAGGCGTGTTGTCCAGGGTGTACTGAAGCACAAGAAGTTCAAAGCTACTCCTTCGTTTGTGTGGCATACTGTTCTTGTCAAGCTTACGCAGGAAGATGACGTGGCATGCCTCCACAAACAAGTTTATGAGTGGCAAGGCCACAAGGTTGTCTTCATGAAGGTTCACAGGATTGAGCTGCTGCCGGATGTCCTCGATGATGTTCATGGCAAGGTCCATCTTGTGTCCAGCCCAAATTAGATCGAGGCATGATAGTTGCCCCAGCTAGTGTTTAATAGTAGTTTGGATTGTGTCTAATTATCCGAACCTTGCCTGTTATCGAGCCCTCTGGGCTAGTACTCTATTTGAATCCGTCTATGGGAACTGCTGCTACTTTTGTGTGCCCGTGAATCATGTGAGAACCATCATAACTGCTGCTACTTTTGTGTGCCCGTGAATCATGCGTCCTCACTAGTTTCTTCATGAATATGGCATGGTAAGACATAAGTTGTCACGGTTTATCATACGAGCAGTGTGTGTTTTGATGAAATAGAGTACTCGTTCGAGAACTGTGCACCGACGTATACATAAGTACTTGTAAACACTGTTGGTGCTACCCCACTTGTAAGCAGTTGTGCAAAACACGGCACATTGGCTCAGCTCGCTTCAACACTAGGCTATCAACCAGCTAACAATCAACAATCTGCTGTCTGGCATATAAGCAACTATGTATCTTGTTACAGTGGTTCATGCAGTTAACTGAGGCCACAATGTAAATTCCAAACGTTCACACGCTAGTCCAGCGTTCATGTGGAACACTCACATTAAACTCGGCTTCATAAAAAACTTGAAAAGCATAAGTTAAGCAATTTTATACATTTCAATGATTCATAGAACATAACAAACATATACTAGTTCACAGCAAAAGACAAAGTTGTGAGAAGGTTTACAAATCAGGAAAAAAACAAGCAAGGCTTCTCTGAGCAAAGGGCCTCTCGGCGGGCTTAAATTTCCTCGAGTTCACTTTGGTTTTTTCTTGTTGCCACCATCCAGGGTTAGGTTCTCTCATTCCAGAATAACCAATTATAATTGTGTTCCCAACTGGAATGCTGAACTGAACCATGTAGTGTACTGACCAGCTGAAATTCTTGTGCGTTCCACTAAATTTAAGCACCACTATTTGCAGAAATAAGCAGACCACAATGCCTCTTGTCCGCGCACCTGTCCAAAAAAACCGCCGTGCAGCCATGCCAGCTAGTCCTCGGTCCATGGATGAACTGGTAGAAAGTGCATTCCGGACTAGGATGCAGTTGTTTTGGCTCATTCCTACACTGCAATCAGGAAGTAAAACGTAAGAATCAACTTCTTTTATATTGTGTTGGTCATTCTACCTAGTAACTACCAATGTAAGAATACCTAGAAGACGGGTGGTTAGACGACGGCAACGAGGGATAGCCATCTCATTTTGCGCAGTTCTACTAAAACTGAGGTGTGTGCTTTTGATTGCGTGGACAGAAACGATACGGAGACAGACATCCCTATTTGCGCAAAGACGAAATACGGTTATTTAAATAGTGACAGATATTTGCAGTGGCGTATGATTAACAGCAGCATCTATTGTGTTATAATTGGCACTAGATTGACAGTATGAAAGTGTCCTTAAGTAAGTAGCATCACATCACATCAACACTGCCACTAGATTAACATGCAGACCAATAGCATTAGTATTACTGTCATGAGAGTAGCACATGGTCAGTAAATGTGCAATCAAATTTGTGCAGTTCCCCTGGGATGAAGCAATGTTAGCGGTGTGAGATGGTGTAACTACAAAAACACAATTCATGGGAAATAAAGCAAGACGGAAGCACTTCATAAAATGGTGGTGGCATTGCTTCAATTTATCGACGGCACAAGACCATTACTTATAGTGACATTAGGTGGCATTGCTTAATGCTCCATGTGATTTTAGATTAACAGTAGGGATATGGGCGTAGGGACAGCAGGGGCATAAAGTGGTGAGGCAGATGTGGTTGCCGAGAGCGGCAAACACTCAAGCATCATGTCTGCATTTGTCCCATTTTTTATCTCCTCGGCGACATTTTCCTATGTGAGCACAGGAAATCTAGTCCTGCTCATTCTCATTTGCGTTGTCCCCCAACACTCGTCACTTTCTTTCCTTTTTCAACCAAGAGATAGGTCCACTTTCCCCACCCTTCGCCATCCACCATGCTTTCTTTGTCTTTTCAGCCAAGAGACCGGTTGGGTAGCCAGTGTCTACTACTTTCCCCCGTTTCCTCTTAGAACCAAGTCCTAGATTCATGCTACAGCTTTCCCACTTTCTTCCCTGTTTGAACCAACTCTTAGAGTCGACTGTATGAACTAGCTTTACCTCTAATAATAGTAAAAGTCTAGGTGGCTTTGGAACATCAGATGGAAGTAGAAAAAGATCCACACGAAGCCAAGTGGTGAGCTGGGGCAGTAGAGCAAGGCAGGTTTCGAAGGAATATATACCCGACAGTCATCGGCATGTGGCAAAGACGGCGTCGGGAGGCCGCATCTTGGCCACAATACCGCAGGGAGGAAGAAGGGGTCAGAGGCCCTCCAGAGCCGGCGCTCTCTCGGAGGGAACGGCACGGCCGCCGATCGGCATGCGCGGGCAGCCGTTAGCCTCCTCCCTCGCTGCCGACAATAGCATGAACGATGCACCTACACCCCTGCCCCGGTCGAGGTTGTCCGGCCGGATTTGTGACCAGCCGTGAGCTGAGAGAGACTGTGGCCACCTATGTCTTGCTTAGATCTAGAGAGCATGAGAGAGTGAACGAGAGGAACCCTAGTAAAGCAAGCGCTAAGGCTCCTGCTTATATATATAGTGGAGTGATTTTGTTGTACCAGCTTCAAAAAAATGCGCTCCTACGTATACCCGCGAGTGGGTGTGAGAGAACTAGTGCGTGCGTGCACCGCTTCTCTCTGTGAGAGTACAATATACTATGCCCAAAGAACGTTCGCCACAAGAGTAATAGTATAAGTGTGTGACGTGTGAGCTAAAATAAAATGTGCGCGACGTCTTTTGTTTTTTTAGAAGTTCTGAGGGTAGGGTGTGAAGAGCACATATGTGTGTGACGTCTACCTGCAGATAGACGGTGGGTGCAAGAGGACTCGGAAGGGTGCGTGTGCGTGAGAGAGAGGGGGGCACGTATCAATGCAATGCATGTGTCTGTAAATCATTATCCGACAAACGTTTGCCACAAGCCTTTTCCTGACGAACGCCGTAAGAACCGTTAGATCGGCATCCGACAGTGTCAGTTTTGCCATGTCATTTAACAGAACAGCCACTCCTCCTACACACAAATCTTCCACGTGAGTGTTAGCAACTGCCATATGCTCCCTCCATTCCAAAATGCAGTGCATATAGCTTTACTGAAAATTCGAACCTCGCAAACTTTTACCGAGTTTTCATGTACCAAATTGCACATGTAGAATACCCTATATATATCATTTCATTCATCTTCGAGAGGTAACTATAAAGATGGGGGAGGAGTCTACAAAGAAAGGCCATCGTATCACCTGCAGCAATTTCAACCATCCTTTGGCGTGGAGGAATATCATAGGAACTCTACATGATATGATTTTTATAGGATTTTTCCTTTAGAGCCAATTGGTTCATAGGAATAGATTCATATACTCCACATTTCAAAGGAAATAAACATGATATCATTTCTATAGCTTTAGAGCCACTTGGTTCATATGAATGGATTCCTATACTCCCATAATTTCAAAGGAAAATAAACATTAGCGTATATTCAATAGAAAAGTTCCTATGATATGAACCAAATTACATCTCTTTTCTAATCCCTCCTCATAGGAATTGAGATACATGTCATCTCTGGATTCAATAGAAAAGTTCCTATGATGTGGACTAAATGACATCTATTTTCCAATCCCTACTCATAGGAATTGAGATACTCCATGTCATCTCTTTCCCTACAACTTCCATGTATACATCTTCTATTCCTAAATAGCTAGTACAACCCACTAGTAGCTTTTTTCCAAGACATGCAACTATGGCACAAGAACTATATAGTGTGCGGATAACTTGAAAGATGGTCGCTGGATGAAGCTAATCCGACAGTGCAGAGATGGCAAATCTGAGCACTACTGGCCGTTGGATATCATCAACATTCCACCAGATCTGCCACATGTACAACTTAGAAGACTCCATGGTTGAACTTAAGCATAATGCACAAACCTCAAAACACAAGCACTTCTCCTTTGTTCTAGAATCTTCCGTATCATAATTGATTTTTTTTCTAAATGAATTGCCATTATTTGTTTTTTACTTTATGCTTTACAATGCACAACCCCATGAATCTTAACATTTTTATAAAACTAATTGATTTTGAATGAGATGAACTATAAGAACTAAACGAACATCTACATCATGCATATATGACTCAAAGCTTTACATGCTATAGTGTGTATTTATTCATAATTTGGTTTCGAAATCTCATGCGTTCAATGCATGTGTACCTTACTATTCCTGAGTAGAGTAGAAAATTTCACGCGGCCCCGTGTATATCAAAATGCAGGGCCCATTCATCATTGCCTTTCGGTCGAACCTACGTCCACAATTTTTTGTACGTACTATATCTCCACTGGTCCCCAAACCCAAAATGCTGCCTCCTTCCCCTAAAACCAAGCGGCCCACACATATTTAAGGCGTCAACTCGAACTCAATCCCTCTGTTTACTACGACGTGGCCCCACACGCCGTAGTAGTACTCCTACAAACCCTACCGCCGCACACATCATCGATTTTCTTCAAGAGGACGAGGGAGAAGCCGATTTGTAGTGGAGGCGCTTTCAAAAAGAATGATCTGTAGTGGAGACCCCTACCCTAGGGTGCCCTAGGTAGCTGCCGCACGCATCATTGGTTTTCTGTTTTCTTTATGCTCTTGCGCCCTAGAGTGAAATGATGGTTGCTTCGTCCATCCAGCTCAATGCGGGAAAGGTGGGGCTTTGTGATTTGACCCCTCATCGCTCATTTTCTACTACTGCAGCGCTATGACCGGGGTGCCTCCAATTCCAACCGCTACTCCGAACTTTAATTTGGTGCATCGCACGTGGAACAAGACGGTGGATGAGCCACATGCCGGCCAAAGGGGTCCTGTTAAGTGTGTCGCCATTTCGTGTGCGGACTGACCCTGCTCGAGTTGCTACGCCAACACGACAGGTGCAGCCTACCACTTGGTTTTGCTCCTTGGTGATTCCCGACTACATTGATCTAAAAAGATACATACTGAACTACCCTCTCCGTCTCGTTTTTTTAGGCGTCTCAGTTTATAGGGCGTGCACGTAGTTCTAGGTCATCCATTTGACTAACTAAATATGAGTTACTATGTCACAAAAAGTATATCATTGGATTATTAAGTGAATGTAGTTTCTAAACATATATTGTTCATCACATATATAGCTAGTTAAATTCTCAACCTAGAACGACGTGCATGCCATGTAAACCGATACGGAGGAAGTATAGTAGTAAAAATGAGGTGATTTTACCGGGCGATCGGCGGGGGAGCATGGCCTGTCATGCGGTCCCACGTGTCATGATGTACCAAGGCGATGCGCGTGTCCCTCTTGAGGCAGAAGCAATACTACGTGGTTTGAGATGATGGCGAACCGAAGTGTGAAATAATGCTTGCTTCGTCCATCTGGGAAGGTGCGGCATTGTGATTTGATGTCTCATTGCTCATTACTACTACTACTGGGCAGTACGACTGGGGTGCGTCCCCCTGCTATTCTGCACTGTTATTTGGTGCTTGACACGTCGACCCGGTTGCTATATGTCCCACATGTCAGCGACAGGAAGTACATAATTCATGAAAGCGAGTGTCGACGGAGGAGTACAAGACACGGCTTGGGTTTTTGCTGCTTCGCGCGATCCATCGATACAAACCCGGACTAAAAAAAGGCGAGGGCGGGTCTTTTCCCTCGCGGCAGGCAGGGGAGTTTGGCATAGTCTGTTCGAGGCAAGGAGGCAGGAAGGGAAACAAGCAAATAAAGGTTGAGCGACTTAGTTTTGGGAAAATCTGATTATACGGAGTACGTACCCACTAGGGTTTATAGGGCTCATCTGAAAAACATTCGTTTTTCCGTCTTATAAGTCTCAATTCTACTACTAGTAGTAGTACCATCACATGTTGGATTTCGAGGTGCGTTAGATCACCCGATGTAAGCAGTGTCAAGAGAAAACTCACCAATGCATGTAGAAGTTCATGGAAATTTAGTGTTCATTCATGCATTCGTTCTAATTAATGCCTCAGTAAACATAACTTCTTGAGAAAAACGAGCATACTAATTACTTGTGCAAACTAGGAGTACAAAATTAATTCGACCACTCACCGTCTACCTTGGTTGGAGAGATTTTGAAATTGAGCCATAAACTGGAAAGGAGGGAGTAGTAAATTTTGTCTCGATTACTATTTGTGGCCTTGTATAGATGCAAAATGTATTTTTTTTATAGTGGCCTTGTATAAGTAAATGGAGGGAGTACTAAAGGACATATATATTCCAAACAATATGATAATCTCTCTAACCAAGGTAGTAGGGACGAGGAGTAAACGGAGGGAGTAGTAGAATTTTCTCCTCGTCCTGCAAGCCACCGCGCGCGTGGGCGAGGGAGCGGGCATAAGGCGTGTAGTACTACTACTAGTAAGCAAGCTTCACCTCATCCTGTGAGCCACTGCGCCCATGGGCGGGGGAGACGGCGTACTAAGCAAGCTTCTCCTCGTTCTGCGAGTTGACGGGACACATCAAAAGTACTCCAGTGTATAGAGCCTTGCCTCTAAGGTAGGCCCCACATGGTTTGCCTCTTTTTTAACATAACGCGTCAAGTTGCAATATGTTTGTTCACCCGTGGTAGACGATCCTCCCTCCACCAAGTGGATAACCAGTACACGGTCAAATTACCATGTGGGCTGCCTTTTCATACAGAAATGAGCTCCACCGTGTACCCGCGCGGGTGTGGTTGGGAAAGAGACGGGAGTACGTGCGCCATGCGTGCACCTCTTCTCTTTGTGCACGTCCCCCACCTACATGGGTGTGTGTGAGAGATACAAACCAAGACAAATGGCTTGTGCGGTATAACTACCCTTCGTAAGCCATTGTAAGAGTGGACAAAATGGTGAAGGAGGAGTTAGGGGAGCGGCCGAGGTGTGCGATTCTTGGCCGGCGTTTGGCCTCGTTTAAATAGGAGATTAAATAGATGACGGACAAGAGGAGCTCGGCTGGCGTTGCGTTTAATGCCGGCCCGGTCATGAACGAACATGTGTCCAGAGTGGGTTTCTCGGCTTCCACACGAGCGGGTTTCATGGAGGCGTTTGAATGCGGCTAGGAGGCGTGTTCAGCCGGGCGTGCAGCGAGTGGCGCCCTCGATTCTGACATAGGACACCGCGCCGTTCTTCCACTGACGTATGGGCTCTTTGGGTACATGGCCTGCATGTCAGTGACCCAACGCAGGCAGGGCACAACAGAGGAACCTTTGGTGGGCCAGGGCGGTCAGAAGCGTGCATTTCATAAACCAATGATTGCTCATTGAGTGTGACGTCATCCTTTTCATGTAGATAAGCCTACTATGTTGATAGCCCGTTCGATACGTTGTGATTCATAAAGACAGCTGCAAACATCAATGTTCTGCTTATCACAGATAAGATTGATTAATACCCGTAACAATCCATGTCCGTAACAAAGGGTGCATGCACGTATAGGTTGAGCATGTGTCTTGCGTCGTGTGCTGTGTGCATGCAGGCGCGCGAGTGTTGCGTCCGTGCAAGGGTACGTTTCAGTGTTGCATGCATGTGTGCGTACGTGCGTGTGTTCGTGAGTGCATGTGTACGTGTCAGTGCTGCACGCCTGCATGCGTGCGTGTGTTCGTTATGTGTACGTGTCAGTGTTGCACGCCTGCATGCGTGCGTGTCTTGCGTGCGTGCATGTGTACGTGCGGGGTGAGGCTACATGTCAGTCAACTGACTTTTTCATCTCTGGTCATTGGATTTTCCAGCCGTTGGATACAAAATCAAGGGCCTGCAGTTTATCATCAAACTCCACCTCCCTGAGCCGCCAGCCACCACCGGCCGAACCGCCGGCCCGCGCCGCCACGCTGCCCCGCCCGCCCCGAAATCACTCCCCACCGCCGGTCCGCCGCCGCACCGGCCATCCCTCTAGGCCGGCCGCGCCGAGCTTTTTCTTCGGCGATCCCCACCCCACCGCCCAATCAACGCGCCCCCACCGTCGGCGACTGCCAACCAGAGGTCTAACGACTTCCGAGTACCCACCGACCACTAATTTATTACCATTTCTATCCTTCATATACGCACTGACTGGTGGGCCCTATGGTAATGTGCGCTGCTAAATGTGGACCGTTTGACTGGTCAATTGATCGTGTCATCAACAAATTACGGAGCTGTATGGTGAGCCAGTGATCGTATGATCACCCTAAAATGTATTTTATTAACACAGTACAGACTCAAACTAACATTTCTTTCATTCATATATGGGCTGGCAGGTGGGCCCCACGGTTACGCGCCCCGATGGTGCAACACTAGTTGTGCCACGTGGAACGTTTGACTGGTCAATTGATTGTGTCATCAACAAAATACGGAGTTGTATGGGTGAGCCAGTGACCGTATAATCATGACATGTATTTTTTAACACGGTACAGACGCAAGGGCTCATATATACGCGCAAGCACTCACTGCTATAAGCGCACACACGCAGACCCTACCCCTATGAGCACCTTCGAGAGAGTGAGCCAGCATATGATCTTGAGGTTTTACGAAGTCAACATAGGTGCCTCGTAGTCGAGTCAAACGTCTCCTCCCACTGAACACACATCACCAGAAAATACTGAAATTAACCCAGGATAAATGCGAGCAGCGGGAATTTAACCCTGGTGGGCTCGAGAAACCACTGTCCTCCTAACCATCCAACCACATGTTGGTTAGCACGACAAAATGTATGTGGTGACCGTGATGAGCTTATTCTGAAGTCCAGTGACCATATCGTGCTTTCGCTTCAAATACAATGACCGTAAATGTCGTCAACAAAATACGGAGCACGCACCAAATGCAAAGTCCGTCAGTGTCATCAAGAAAATACGGAGACGTATCGTGAGCTAGATACCGTATGATCACCACGAGAATGTATATGGTGACTGTAATGAGCATATTCTGAAGTCCAGTGACGGTATAGTGCTTTAGCTTGAAATACAGTGACCGTCACGCGTGAATGTGTCGTGGGCATGCATACTTTTAGAGGGCCGAGAGATAGTTTGTGTGCGTATGTGAAAGTGGTGTAGAAAGAGGGGATGTCCGGTGGAGACAAGGAGAGATATGCCCTTCGTTTCTCTTTCCCGTGACTAATATTTTAGGAGAATATATAAACATTCACAATGCAGAACAAATATTTTTGGATGCACCATGCAATTAACTTTCATGTATAACATTGTACTATTGTATATGCTTATTTTCTTAGTGGCCGATTGCGTGTGTGGTGTGGTGGGCACATCATTTCTAGTTGTGGTGGGTCAACATGAGGACTCATGGGTCGGTTCCATCTTGCTCCACATAGGTTGGATCGAGACGCGTTATACGAAGACCCATGGGGAGAACTCGGCGTACAACACGAAGCTAGCTACCAGAGTCGCGGAGGACTCTATCCCCACTGGTGATAAGCCAACTATATATGATTTGTAACCCTAGGCCCCGAGTATGTTATAGAAGCTTGGGGGCTAGTTCGTCGATAGTATACACACACGCACAATGCCTGGTATTCACGTGTACTTTGTCCACACCCCTATCACTAATATACAGTACCAGGAGTAGGCTTTTTCCTCAACTGCAAGGGTCCGAACTAGGGTAAAACTTTGCCTCGTATGACCATCCAGCCTAACAGTCAGGGATATCCTACCGAATGATATGATGGAATCATATCTGCCAACTACTAAGAGAGAGGTGTGTCTGGGGGGGGGGAATGTGTGTGAGAGAGGCCTAAAGATAATGTGCGTGCGGGAGACACGTAGGCACATATATGTGCGTATAGAGGGCTAGTAGAGACCGTGCGTGTGTATATATGCATGTGAGAGAAATAGTGTTTTCCAACTGAGACTAGTGAAAAGAGTGGTACATAGTAGTCAGAAAGAGAGAGAGATACAGAGAGAGCATGTGCATGAGACTCCCCGACACCCCGAGAGAGATTGTGAGCATGTGTGAAAGAGAAATGTCGATGCGTATAAAGTGTGTGCACTTATGCGGTAGATAGAGAGATATATAGTGCGTCTGTGAGAACGGGCCGAGGCATAGTGCATCTACGTGTAAAAGGCGGTTCTACGCACTAATTTAAAATATAAATGGCATTATTATTTTTGGATGAGATCATGAATTTTGCAAATTGCGTATGGACGAAAAATCGGTCTATCAGACACCCATACTCTATTGAATTCTAGCATGTGCATGTGTTTATTTCATATTATCGATCCATAGAGTGAGAGCGGTTTGAAATACAGGCAATGGATGCTTTTGCAATTCATATATAAACATTAATTAGTGCACTCCATGTTGTTAGTGTGAAGTA
Organism: Triticum aestivum; assembly: GCF_018294505.1. Classification (NCBI taxonomy): domain Eukaryota; kingdom Viridiplantae; phylum Streptophyta; class Magnoliopsida; order Poales; family Poaceae; genus Triticum; species Triticum aestivum. The sequence goes on along the minus strand of NC_057814.1, from coordinate 393,187,418 downwards.
CTTTATACATTTGTCACTTGCATGGATACATTCCAAATTGCTAGCTACGAAATAGAATACATGTCGAATTCAACATAAAGGGGGTTTCGAAGATTCGAATTCATAGGAAGTGCATTCATCTATTTGAACCCAAGATAATGGCATTTGTAAATCAGATGTAAAAGGGGGCATCAATCTTTGTTGTGTGTTTGAACATGCTACATATATTCATACGCATGTCTAACTTCTTTTTTGCAACCAAGGAGATTATATCTGGAACCATGCATGAACTGAGGTAGGTTGCATACTTTTTAATATATAGTTGTGTACAATGTATATTCAAATGTACCCCCTCCATTCCAAAATAATCGTAGCTTTAGGATTTTCAAGAGTAAAGATTTGTGAAGTTTGACAAATCTTGAAAGTTCAATTCAAGAGAACCGAAAACGTTAATGCTTCTGCTCCCAAATATTTAACGAAGCGCCAAATAGGCCTCTGGTCACCCGAAACCGCGCGAGACTAATGTTTGGTGGTAGGAAATTACTGTCCTGACTCTGGCCCGTGTAGCCTATCGGCCCGGTGTCCAAAGGTCTAAACCGGGGTAGGTTTGTAACTTCACCAAGACGCCAGTCTCAACCGCCTCCGAGAAGCATTCATACGCCGTGGGCGTCTAAACACCCATGCGCTCGGCCGAAATCTATCCCGCCCACATTTGGGACACCTGAGATTACTGTCCTACCCCCAACCCGCAATGTGTCCAAAATTTTAGATGGGGGCAAAGTTTGTAACTTTCCCCAAATTTCAAACAAGCGCGTCCCAAACCGAAACATTGTTCCCCCTTAGTTCCCTGCCTCCCTCCATTTCCCCATTCATACTCCATGGGCGCCAAAACACCCTCTCCACCAGCCGCGAAACCCCAGCCTCCTCCGTCCTCCACCCCATAGCGCCCAATCCACCGCCGCCCTCCTCCATCATGCCGGAGCTGGTACCCCGACGTCATCGTCCAACGCAACCGCAACCGCAACGCCCTCAAGGACTTAGCAGCTGAAGCCGAGGTAGAGCTGCCTCCACGACGCCGACGCCGACGTGTGCCGTACCAGAACCACTCCGACCACGCCGTCCTGCGCCTCACTGCTGCCGCTCCACTGTCGCAATCGTCCACCGCACCGGAGCTGTTCCCGCTACGCCGTCGTTCGCCGCCTCGGATCTGGTTCCCCGCCGCCGACAGAAGGCCACCGCACCACACTCAACAACTTGGCCATGGGTTCGTCCAAGGCTCCATCGTCCTCCACCACTTCTCGTTTCCAGCGAACCACAAGAAGATCCTTGGAAAAACAGAAGGAGGACACAGCACTGCCAGCAGAAAGAGGTACTCCTCTTCCCTTATTCGTGCAAACCTTACGTCTCTGCTCACACCGTATTCATCCCAAGAAAGAAACTAGTTGAGCGCTTCTTACTGCATCTTCTTCGTGATAGTAAATGCACAAGGTTTCTTCCCTTTACTATTTCACCTTTGCTAGAGGTCAGTAGCCCGCCTGGATTTCAATTCAGGGTCAGTTGAACCGCAATTAAAATAAGCAGCACCCGATTAGGCGCGCGGAGCACCTAGTACGCCTGTTCGCCGGGGAAGCGGCGCATCGGTGTCTATCATAGGGGTGTGGAGCGCAGGAGCTGCTTGCGCCCGATCTGGAGGTCGGCGGGGCTTGAATGGATGGCCGGGGGGCGGTGCCAACCACGACAGTGCGGTGAGGTCGAGGGGAGGGCGCAGGCAGAGGACTAGGCCGGTGGTCACTGCCGTTTCGAGGAAGATCGTCAACACTGACTGGCTGGAGGTAGATGAAGGTGATCTGCCCGTTCTTTGTACATCGGACGGTGCAGAAAAAATGGACTGACCTATTTGTTTTCAGTCGAATGTTATTTTCATAGAATGCTGTAGTAATTTAGTGTGCCATGCATGTTGTAGAGCTATCATATGTCTCCCGTCATTTATTTCTCACCGACCTGCTATCTGCTACCTTTACACTGTACAAATTTTGCACACACTTCACCCATACTCACACTATTTTTTATGCATGGGTATTTCAGACTCTGACGCAGTGTTGATGAATGTTGAAAAGAAAAGACAGAAGTCGCTCCAGTGTAATTCAAAGATAAGCACTAAGTGTTTCAGTGCTCTAAAGGGTGCAGTGTCAGCAGTCGGAGACAGTAAATGTAGCTCTGCAGTTGATGATCTCAATTGCCACACACAACCATCCCAGGTTCTTGCTTGAACTTCTCACTGTCAAATGTGGTTGCATGTTGCATATGGTGTCTAGCTTGTATTGCTTCCAATTTGGTTAAATTGCATCTGCTTACTTTACACATTATACCTTTGATAATGACATGCCTTCCTATTTTTGATACATACTACATATGTCTATTAACCATGTTCGTACATCAAACTAATGCTCTTTTGTATCCCTCGTCAATCACTTATGATGAGACAGTCACCCGAGTGGGTCACTGTGAGACACCATACTTGTTTAAAGAGTGCAGTGTCATCCTCCCCACATGATTCTCAAGAAACAGCAAGGCTAAATGAAGATAGTCAACGTAGCTCTCTAGTTGATGACCGCAATTCCCCCACACCACCATCACAAGTGCTTGCTCTAACTTCGCAGTGTGATATGTGGTTGCATGTTGCATACGATGTCTAGCTTGTAATGCTTCTAATTAGGGTAAATTGCATCTGCTTAGTTTACACATTATACCTGTGAATATGACATGCCTTCCTATTTTTGGTACACACTACATCTATGTGTTAACCATGTTCTTACATGGAACTACCTCTCTTCTGTATCCTACATGAATCACTTACGATGAGTCACCTTTATTCGTTGCATATTGCATATTATTTCTAGCCTGTTGCCATGTATTGCTTCTAATTTGGTCAAATGAATTTGTTAGGGCACCCTTTTAATTTGGCAGAGTGATATTGGTTTCATCTTTCATATGGTTCCTAGCTTGCATTGATTCTAACAAGTTCAGGCACCTTGTGCTTAGTTTACACTTTATACATCATACATGTCAATATGTCACGCCATCCTGTTTTTCATACATATTCCATCCTCCTATCATGCGGCTGCCTTACATGAAAGTAGTGTTCGTCAGTATCATGCATCAATGAGTTCTGAAGAGCAAATTTTATTCCTTTTTCTTGTGGGTTTGACTTGACAAGGCAAAATCAAGAAAGAGGAAGGAAAAGAGTAAGGAAGGCGATGATGGTGGTCCTCTGTAGCAACGAAACGGAGCATCTGTACCGATTCTCCTTGTACTGATAGTGTATTACAAGGTCCAAGTCTCCGCTCCCCTACTCCACCATCCAAGGTGCTTGCTCTAACTTGGTAGTGTGATATCTGGTTGCATGTTGCATATGGTGTCTAGCTTGTATTGCTCCTAATTAGTGTAAACTGCATCTGCTTAGCTTACACATGATACGTGTGAATATGACACGCTTTCCTGTTTTTGGTACATACTATATCTGTCTATCACACCATGTTCTTACATGAAACTACTCTTCTTGTGTATCCTGCATCAGTCACTTATGATGGGACACCTTTAAGTTGGCAGTGTGATATTGGTTTGCGTCTTGAATATGATTTCCAGCATGTATTGCTTCTAGTTTGGTGAATGCCACCTATGACGAGACAGTTTTAACTTGGCAGAGTGATATTCATTGCACCTTTCATATGGTGTCTAGTTTGCAGTGCTTCTAATTTGTTGAAGTGCCTTCTGCTTAGTTACCACATCATAGGTGTGAATATGTCAAGCCGTCCATTTTTTCGTACATATTCCATCCTCGTATCATGACTTTGCCTTTCATCAGAGTAGTGTTCGTCAGTATCATGCATGAATGAGTTCTGAAGAGCAAATTATATTCATTTTTCTTGTTGGTTTGACCTCACAATGCAAAATCAATAAAGCTGAAGGAAATTGGCAAGGCATTGGATGATGGTGGTCCTTCCGAGCAACTGAAACGGAGGTTCTCTACAGATTCTACTCCGCCATTCTCCCAACAAGATTCGCAAGACAACGCAAGGCTAGACAGTCAACGTAGCTGTGTAGATGATGAGCACATCTCCCCTACTCCACCATCACAGGTGCTTGCTCTAACTTGGCACTATTATATGTGGTTGCATGTTGCGTATGATGTCTAGCTTGTATTGCTTCTAACTTTGTTGAATTGCATCTGCTTACTTTACACATAATGCCTATGAATATGACACGTGTTCCAGTTTCTAGAACAACGTGTACATGATGAGCACATCTCCCCTACTCCACCATCACAGGTGCTTGCTCTAACCTGGCACTATTATATGTGGTTGCATGTTGCGTATGATGTCTAGCTTGTATTTCTTCTAACTTTGTTGAATTGCATCTGCTTACTTTACACATAATGCGTGTGAATATGACACGTGTTCCGGTTTCTAGAACATACGTGTACATGATGAGCACATCTCCCCTACTCCACCATCACAGGTGCTTGCTCTAACTTGGAACTGTTATATGTGGTTGCGTTTTCCGTATGATGTCTAGTTTGTATTGCTTCTGATTATGTTGAATTGCATCTGCGTAGCTTACAACTTATACCTGCACCGATCACTTACCCATAAGACACATTTAACTTGGGACTGTGATGTAGGTTGCATCTTGCATTGTCTTCTAGCTTGTACTGCTTCTAATTTCTTGAAATGGCACTTACGACGAGACACTTTTTACCTGATAGAGTGATATTGGTTGCATGTTCATATGGTGCCTAGCTTTCATTTCTTCTAATTTTGTTGAAATGCCTTCCGCTTACTGTTTTTTCATACATATTCCATCCTCCTATCGTACGTGTGAATATGAAATGCTGTCTTCTTTTGTATATATTCCATCCTCCTATCCTGCGCTTGCCTTATATCAAAGTAGTGTTCGTCTGTATCATGCATCAACCAGTTATGCAGAGCTAATTTTATTCATCTTCTTGTGGTTTTGACTTCATAAGGCAATATCCGAAAATAGGAAGGAAAAGAGTAAGTTAGGGGATGTTGGTGGTCCTCCGCACCAACGCAAACAGAGACTCTCTAGATTTGCCACTGCTACTGCTAATGAAGTTGAAGTCCCAAGTCTACATGATGAGTTCATCTCCCGTACTCCACCATCGTAGGTGCTTGCTCTAAGTTGACAGTGTGATAATTGGTTTCATGTTGCATATGTTGTCTAGCCTGTATTTCTTCTATTTTGATTAAATTGCACCTGCTGAGTTTATACGTTATACATGTGCATATGACATGGCGTTCTGTGTCTAGAATACACTTCATCTATCTATCATACCATGTTCTTACATCAAAGTACTGCTGTTGTGTATCCCGCATCAGTCACTCATGATTGGACGCTTTTAACATGGCAGTTTGATAGTGGTTGCATCTTGCATTGATTTCTGCGTTATACTGCTTCTAATTTTTCAAATTGCCACTTATGACAAGACACTTTTAACTTGGCAGAGTAATATTGGTTGCATCTTTCATATGGTGTCTAGCTTGCATTACTTCTATTTTCTCGAAAATCCTTCTGCTTAGTTTGCACATCGTAGCTGTGAATATGTCATGCCGTCCTGTTTTCCTTACATATTCCATCCTCATACGGTTGTCTTACATCAAAGTATTGCTTGTCTATATCATGCATCAATGAGTTCTGAAGAGCGATTTTATTCTTTAGTGTTGTGGGTACGGCTTGACATGGCAAAGTCAAAAAAGAGCAAGGAAAATTATATAGTAGGGAGTGGTGTTACTCGTCGAGTGAAACGGAAAATGATCTGCCATCTAGATTCTGCTGGTACTTATAGTGCAGTAGAAGGTCCAAGTCCACTGGCTAAATCTACAAACACAGTATCACCTGCTCCACCAGCTGCAGCATCTGCTTCAACTGTACCAGCATCTCAATGAGTTACTCGTTCGTTTGCTCCGGAACTGGCCAGTTCCCAAGCTGCCTTCACACCTAACACTACTTCCGAAGCACTGCTGACACAACAGGACTTGGCAAGATCAGATGAACATCATGAGCATCAACACCAAGACGGTACCTGACCGAGTCAAGTTGCAGTTGCATGTTCCTTTATATGTACTCTCACAATTTGATGTACACTAACACTTTCCATCTTCGTTGTTGAACTAGCACCACGGCGCAAGCGGAAACAGACATCAGGGATAATGCTTGACAGATTAACAAAATCTAAAGGAGGAAGAATGGAGATCCATTTTGAGGCAGGTTTAAAAAGGCCACGTGATGCTACAAAGTCAGCCAAGTTAGTATCAGAGGCAATCGTTGTCGTTAGGTGTCATGCACGTATCCTCCCAACGTGGATCCAGTACAGGAATGAGAAAGACAATACCCAGTTTAACACCTTCCTTGACCATTTATCCGTAAGTAATGTTATTCATCGCAAGTAGTAATATTGTCTTGCTCTGTCCCATACTTTCTAGCTTCCTCCTAATAAGACTCACATTCTTTTTTCAACAGATGAGGTTCAAGTTGGATCCCAAATATGATGCAACTAAACAAGCATGCACTCATGTTTTTTGGTCTGCTCTGCGACAGTATCGGTACCACCTTAGAAGATCTCACTTTGAAGGAAAGGCTAACAATGAAATCGCCCAAACATCTCCAGTGGAATATATTACAGATGAAGACTGGACAACCCTCGTTAAACACTGGTCTGATCCAAAGTATCAGGTAGGCTCTATGTATTTGATCAGACCACATATTGAACTTGTATTTATGTATGTGCCTTACAAGTGTATCTTCTTCTAGGCTAACTGTTTGAAGAACAAGACCAACCATTCTAAAGTGAAATTCCAACAGACAACAGGATCTCGTAGCTATATTGCACACTGCGAGGCTCTTGTAAATATCTGCTACTCCCTTGTTTTTTCCGTGCCATATTATCGTATCTATATTGACTTGTTCCAAATACAGAGGAAAGCCTATGCGGACCAAAAGGAACCTGAACCGAATGCAGTGCAAATCTTCAAGGATTGCCACACCAGCAAGATGAAGGGCATGAGCACACCAATTCAAGCCGCTGTTGTAAGTCCTTACTCCTCCTGCCTTTGAACTGATTGGTAATGTGATGTGTTCATTTAACTACTTGGTTTGCAGCCAATGCAGTTACTCTGTTCACTTTTATACACAGTTGTCTTAACGTATCATTTCACCTTACATGGTTTAAAAGAGATGAAGGATATTCTTTTGGTCTTGATCTGTAATCTAGTTGTTATGTTCACGAGCACACACAATGATAAAATAGCCTGTTTGTTTTATATCTGTTTGCCCATGATATGAATGATGTCATACTATGTTCATCCTACTTTAAACCATGTCTCTTTATCCTTAGATGTCAACGAATGTGAGGAAATAGACAATACAGTAGTCATGCTACATGGACATATGTTCTGAAAGTGATTTTATTATGTAGTTGGCACTACAATACATGCTAATGTATTACAGTAGTTCACCAAAATAAGTTATGTATAAACGTGTAACCTACTTTGTTTGTTTTTGTCTCATTAGTAACTTATCTTGTACACTAATCTACAAGTTCAAACTTTCAGGAAGCTATGGAACAAATGATTGAACAGCCACAACCACCTGAAGGTGACGAGGCTACCACAGGCACAATGTCACCTCTTGCTGCAGTGCATCAGTATCTCTCCACTAACAGTGCAAAAAGCACCTTCCTGCGTAATTCTGGGTTGGTTGTCAAGGTAACCTCGTCCAAATCGCCTACTGAACAAAATCTTCCTGCTAGACAGAGTGATATATCTATGCTCCAAACACAAGTCCAATCCCTAATGGACGTCATTTTGTAAACAAGAATAGTGGTTGACAAATGTCGTCAAGATATGAATGGTTTTGAAACCAGACTATCAGACATTTGCTTCGTTGTTCAAGAGCAATGGCGGAAAAAAGGTGAAGATCGTGCTGCTCCATCAGATTCTATAGCCTGAAACATTAGCACTCAGGTCAAATGATATGTGCTTCTATACATCTGATGGTGCTTTTATCTGCAAGGACTGTAAACTTTATGCCAGCATGCCTTTTGTTCTATGGTTGGAATTTATTTTGTTGTGACACAACATTTATGATGCTACCAAAGGCTACAATAATTACGACGCTATTTTTGTATAGTGTAGATTTATCTTAGTAATGTATTCGGCCGAAAGCATCATAGGAGCCCAACATGCCAACATTCGTCGGGCCCATTCCAATTGGGCAAAAAATGATTATGGGCTGAAATTTGCATGTAGCCCACTAAAAATATCTGGGCCTAAATCAGCATAAGCTTTCATATTTTTCTCGTAGGCTTGTGCCCATAGTGGGCCTTTAACAGGCCTAAACATAATTTGGGCCCTCAGTAACAATACGCTGTTTACAAGTGTAAATATCTCGAGCCCATAAAAAACATGGGCCTTTAATAGACCGAAAGTGAGATTGGGCCCTCATTGTGCCAAATAACCCACTGGTCTTAGCAGGCCGAAATGGTGGCCCATTTACGATGTGGATCTTTCACAGGCCGAAATTCAGACGGGTCGTAAATGCGCCGACCTAATACACGGGCCTTTAACAGGCCAAAAGTTCAGTCGGGCTAGATTATCGTCATTTTTCTATGGGCCGTTAATGGGCCCGATGTGACGTTGGGCCACATATGTATCATGGATTTTGTCCGACGTTAACAGGCCGAAAATCACAACAGGCCGAAAGCGGCCCAAATCTATAGTGGGCCTCTAACAGGTCGAATGTCAGACATGGCCGAATATGACCCAAATCCTTCACGATCGTTTATGGGCCGGAATTTTCAATGGCCTGTAAATGGGCCCAAATGAAGCAGGACCTTTAACAGGCCGGAAATACACCGGGCCGTAATTCGGCCCATATACTTAGAGGACTGTTAACGGGCCAGAAGTGACCATGGGCCGTGATGATGACAAGTTTAGGACAGGCCGTTGACGGGCCGATTTGACACTAGCCGTACGGGCCTTAACTAAGAATGTTGGGCCTTTAGCTGGGCCGGCCCATTATGGTCTGCAAAATCTTGTGGACCTTTAGCTGGGCCGGCCCATTGTGGTCCGCTAAATCTTGTGGTCCTTTAGCTGGGCCGGCCCATTATGGTCCGCTAAATCTTGTGGGCCTTTAGTTGGCTGGCCCATTATGGTCCGCTAAATCTTGTGGGCCTTTAGTTGGGCCGGCCCATTTAAACTTTATGGGCCACTTTTGGGCTCGTCCACGTGTCAACATATCATAGGCCCATCTCGACCGTTGGATGAGTGACACCTGTGCCAACGCGGAGCTGACGCGTGGTTCCGTCGGCCAGTGAGAATTTTACACGTGGAAAATCGGCATTGGTCGTGGCTGTTAGCGGGTTACCGGATCCAAAACCGGACCCGATAGCTTAACGGCGTCACGTTACGGTGGATGCCACATGTCAGTCACCCTTGACGAAAGCACTTCTATGACGCTCGATTTATCGTCATGGAAGTGGACACTTCCGTGATGATAATTTTGGTAATGTCATGGAACACTTCTACGACAGCACAGGTATGACTATCTTCATTCCGTCATAAATTTGTCATGGATGTACATGCATGACAGAAAACGTGACCTACTATGACAAACACGTATCATCTCGGAAGTGTATTTTTTTTGTAGTGCAGTGTCTCAGGGGCTACTGTGTATATTGGGATTTTCTCTTTTGCGTCGCTCACCTCAAAACCTGTCAGCAGGTCGCTGCAGGCTTCGGTCAGTCTGCTCTTGACGGACTGAACCCTCTCAATCACCATACCCATAAGGATACGGTGTTCCTCCACAATGGAAGCGCCTCATAGCGCTTCCAGAAGATTGTCCGGTCCCCCTGGTTGGACAGAGGTCACCGGTGGGATAGGCACACATCCTTCTTTCAAAGGAGGCTGCATGCCGGACTCCGGAGCCGTGTAGGTCTCCGGAACCGTATGCAGATGAGGGCCGAACTGAACATGGCCCCCATTGCCAGTCTCCATGGGGATCTGTTCCCCCATGTGTCCGGCGGTCGAGGTTTCGCCCTCTAGCGCCACCCTGACGGCCTCCTGAGACTCCCCCTGGCCTGGGAAGATCCTTCGCGATAGCACCTCAGCGTCGCCCTTGGCCGTGGGAGAGTAATCGGCCGGCGGTGACTCGCTGGCCATCGCCTTTGAATCCAACGAGCCTCTTGAGGAGGATCGCTTGGAGCTGTCGTGGGCCGGACTGCAATAACATAATTAACCATATTAATACCATAAAGAGGGGAAGCCGGATACGGGGATGCATCTGGGATTTTTTTAGTACT
>NC_057814.1:393155814-393176837 GCF_018294505.1 Triticum aestivum | reverse complement strand
GGTCGCTCTGGGCTGTTGTCGACGTCCCACGCGGAGTTATCTGCGAGGGGGCCCTTCCCCCTCTTGGGCGCCTCCGCCTCCAGATTTGTGGAGGCCGCCCTCTTCTTCCTCCCCCCGTCAGGGGGAGAGTTGCTTTCCTCCTCCTCGTCATCATCTTTGGCGGCAGAGGAGTGAGTCTTGTCTTCGGACATCACGTCAGAAGCGCCCTTGCGGCGGGGGCCACCCTGCCCCCCCTTGGTCTTCTTCTTGGCCTTCTTCTCCGGCGGCTGGTAGGGCGCCGGGACCAGCATCTTCACCAGGAGCGGGATGACTGGTTCTTCGGGCAGCCGGGTCGAACATTGAATCCGCTCCGCTTTCTCGGTCCACACCTGAAAGAATAAATCAGTAAAGTTTAGTTACCCTCCTTGAACAAGCAAGTAGAGGGTACGCCTTGAGACACGAAGGACTTACCGCATTGGCGGGATGGGCGGCGGCTTCTCGTCGCCCTTGAAGAGAAACTTCCAGGCATCTTCGTGAGTGGTTCTGAAGAGCCTCACCAAGGCTTGGTGCTTCTTCGGATCGAATTCCCATAAAGGGGAGGTTCGGCTTTGGCAGGGGAGGATCCAGCGAACTAGCATCACCTGGATTACGTCGACGAGCTTGATGTTTCTGTCCACCATGCTTTGGATGCACGTTTGCAGCGCCATCAGCTCATCCGACGAAGACCAATTTGGGCCCTTCTCCATCGAGGAGGTCAGCCGCATTGGAGCTCCGGACTTGAATTCGAAAGCCGCGACCCAGGTGATGTCACGGGGCTCTTTGATACAGAACCACAGCTTCTGCCACTCCTTGACAGTCTCCACAAACGTGCCTTTGGGCCATGTGACGTTGGGCATCTTGCTCACCATGGCTCCTCCGCACTCCGCATGTTAGCCATCCACTACCTTCGGATTCACGTTGAAGATCTTGAGCCACAGTCCTAAGTGGGGTTGGATGCGGAGGAAGGCCTCACACACGACAATGAATGCCGAGATGTTGAGGAAGGAGTTCGGGGCTAGATCATGGAAATCTAGCCCGTCATAGAACATCCGTCCGTGGACGAAAGGATGGAGTGGAAACCTAACCTGCGGACGAAATGAGGGAGGAACACCACCCTCTTGTTGGGCTTCGGTGTAGGGACGACTTGCCCATTGTCCGGAAGCCGGTGGGCGATTTCCTTCGCCAGATACCCGGCCTCCCGAAGCTCAGCGATGTCCTTCTCCTTAACGGAGGAGGCCATCCACTTGCCTTGCCCTCCGGATCTGGACATGGTTGAGTGCTTGCTTGAGGAGGAAAAGATGAGAACTTGGGCGCTGGAGCTCGAGGATGGAAGGGCAGAGGAAGAGAGGAGGCGTGGGTGAAGAAAGGGAATCCTTATCCCCTTATAAAGGCAGTGAATATCGAACGCCTCCCCACCCACCTTAAAACTCGCCTATTCCCAAGGGCTGTGTAAACAGGCACGGTTGGGTTACCCACGTCCGTATTGATGAGAATCCCGCAATAAGGGGACACGATCTCTGCTTTGACAAGACGTGCCAATGGAAACCGCATCTCGAAACACGGAATGGTAGACAAAAACGGTTCGAAATAATGACCGGGCAGACATGATGTCATCTTGCAAAAAGTTGTCAGCGGATGGGACTCGTGAAATATTATACTCTCTACGGCTGTGTGTGTGGTACTTGTGTTGTAGATCTGGACATGTTCGTTGCGTCCGAAGACTATCTTGGAGTATTCGGGAAGGTGAACCCGCCTTGCAATGCCGAAGACAATCTGTGCACCGGACACCTTGTCATTGAAGCCTGGTTTAGGGGCTACTGAGGGAGTCCTGGACTAAGGGGTCCTCGGGCGTCCGGCCTGTTGGACATGGGCCGGACTAATGGGCTGTGAAGATACAAGACCGAAGACTCTCTCCCGTGTCCGGGTAGGACTCTCCTTCGCGTGGAAGGCAAGCTTGGTGACCAAATATGAAGATTCCTTTCTCTGTAACCGACTTTGTACAACCCTAGTCCCCTCCGGTGTCTATATAAACCGGAGGGCTTAGTCCAGAAACGGATACAGTCATACAGGCTAGAGTTCTAGGGTTTTAGCCATTACGATCTCATGGTAGATCAACTCTTGTAATACTCATATTCATCAAGATCAATCAAGCAGGAAGTAGGGTATTACCTCCATAGAGAGGGCCCGAACCTGGGTAAACATTGTGTCCCCGTCTCCTGTTACCATCGATCTTAGACGAACAATTTGGGACCCCCTACCTGAGATCCGCCGGTTTTGACACCGACAGTTGTCGTCACCGCCGGCGAGTTATCGCTGCACCCTGACGTCGTCGACGGCGTCGAGCTTCCACAGTCAGAGGCGGAGTTCCACACCGACTCCGATGACCACTGCGACGACCACTCCGACGACGACGAACAGCTGGTTAGTCATCTATACCCATTTATGTGTCAAATAGATCATGGGGTTTCTCTGGTTACTCCTGCCTCCCCCTTTTTGGAATAGAAATCATGTGGTTATGTTCTCCCAATCCATGAAATCTGAGTAAGTTTCGTTAGATCCGTGTAGTGTACTGATTGTTTGAATGGTACAGGTGATAAGTGATTAGTTGTTTCATCTGTGCAAATGATTTCTGCTAGTAACCCGACTAGGGTTAGTGTTCATGCTAATAATTTCTAGCCAGGACTTGACAATTGATTTTGAATGACCTACATATGTTTGTGCCATTATTTTCTTCAAGATTGGTCTGTACATAGACGATTGTGCTTAAAAATCGAACCATAATCTCTAAATATGTATAAATAAATAGCCATAAATTCCTAATCCTACTTCACGGCATGTAATCAGTGATTTGATGCCAAATTTGTTTTACTATATGCGGGAATGCATAACAGGCGTATTAGGACCTGGAACGACGGCTATGGATGCCCATTTTGCAACCACAAGATTCATGACGCGTATCTAAGTGTTCTTGCGCATGCAAGAGGACGGGTCGTTGGCTCCTTCAAGCAGAAGTATTCTCGCAGGGTGGCGCACGGCGCGTACGCCGAGTACCTGGAGAAGATTCAGGATCGTGCCGACCGCATGTGAGATGAGATGTGGGATGGATCGAACTATGTACGCTTGAGTATGCTTAATGACGGTTGAACTATGTACTTATGGTTGAACTATGCTTATGTACGTGTACGCTTATTATCTATGTCTGAGTATGTTAAATATTTCGCAAAATTTTGGTAAAAATTACAATGGGGGACCAATAAACTAGGACGGAGGTAGTACGTCCATCACACACGGTTCCCAAAATTGGAACCGTGTGCAATGATTATCATTTTGCTTGCTGCGTCAATCACACACGGTTCGCTCTAGCAAACCGTCGCCCCCAAAATTCTTTGTGGGACAGAAAACCCTCACCACCCAATTCAAAAAAGAAAAAAGAAAACCCTCACCATCCCCACGTCACAAAAACCCTCACCCCGTCCGCCACCCACCTCGGCCCCTCCGGTATGTTCCCCATTCACACCTGCACAAGATCCTCCGCGTCTATGCCATGGCACCACCTATCGCGGCGGTAAATACTTGGCTCGCCGCCTGCCGCCGCCGCCAGGCTGCCGGCAAAGCCCGCCGCATTTCGCCACTTCCGCTTGCCGCCGCCTATCGCATCGACTTTCTCGATGCTGCTCGCGGTCAACCCAGCTCCTCTCGATTGGGGAATCTGCCGTACTTAGGGTTCTTTCTCATGGACGACAAGGTAACTAATTTAACGAGATATTATCTCATCTCTTATCCCAATTCATCTGCCTCCTTTAATCCGGCGGAAATCACCGTGAATTCATTTTTATTCGAGCTGATTTGAGGGTTTTCTTTCATTCATAGAATGTACAGTGCGCCGATACTTCAGGACTTGGCGACCGCCGCCAGAGATTCCATCTCATCGTACCAGATAACTTGAGGACGCGTGCGGTATGTTCAATCTCACCCTAAATCGGTTGGCATGGCCTACTTTCCTGAACATATTATTCTAAATATTGCTACATTTGGATAAAAGGTGCCACATGCACCATATACGTCAAAGGGGATTTTTCCCCCTCTTCTTTCTATATTAGGAAAATTAATGATGTATTGTTTTTTCAATTACACTCATATTTCCATGACATCATGTTTACCCTATCTGTTTAATTATAGACTTTTGTCCTTCGATTTCAACTGCTGTACAGTTCTTTCAATTTGGGCCCATATTTGCATGTTACCATATTTTGTTTAACAACCCTACCATTTTTTGCAGGACATCCCTCGCTATGCAACAGATTATGTAGTGCACAATTTTTCCCTTTACATACATCAAGGCTCCACGAATGTCATACTGCGCACAAACCATGGATTTACAATCATTGCTACTGTAAGACTTGATGAACGTGGTGACTCCTATTTTGGCACTGGCTTTTGGAATGAAATCGCAAAGTTTTATGTACTGAAAGCTGGCACTAAAATTGCACTGCACATAGAAGGGCCTGGTCATGAGATATATGCTAACTTCCCCGACAAAATCATCCATCCAGACTTTGTTCGAAGTAAGTTTTCTTTTCAACTATCTGCATATGTTGACTTACCCAGCAATGTCAAATGAATTGTGTAGTATTTAAGCAACCAATTGTTATTCCCTTATCTTACTATATTCCTACCTAATAACTTCTAGTTACCAATACACTTTTCTATTGCCCTATTTTAACTAAATATTCCATGTACTCCCATTTCTATCAGAAAGCACCACTGACAAGGAGACTCCGGAGGTGGAGAATGGGGTTGCCAACAAGCGGAGGCGGGGCGAGCTAGAACCGCAAGCGACTCCAGTAGGCCTAGAATTAATCAGCAGCCTGAAGATACAAGCGCTATCACCTCCTTAATGGACCAAGACGTTGGATCAAGTGTGAATACGCGCTTTTCTGAACACCCCCGCATTACATGCGTGGGGGCTGAAGCCGACGACTGCAAACTTTCAGGTTATATACATACATAAACGGCCGCACAGGAGGCATCATAATACTTTCAGGCAAAAGTATAATCACAGCCTTTATAATCCAAATAGCATTGTTTTTACAATTGGGATACATGTCACTTGAACATGATACTCTAAGAGCACTGAGCCTCTATTAAACGAGCGCCTTCTAAAACTTCTTCAAAATAGTGCTCGGCGATACCTGGCCTATGGCCGGACCACGGGTTGCAATAGCGGTGGCCTCCATCTCTGCCCAGTATGTCTTAACACGGGCAAGAGCCATCCGCGCACCCTCTATGCACGCCGACCTCTTTACAGCGTCGATATGCGGCACAACACCAAGGAATCGTTGCACTAAACCAAAATAACTATTCGGCCTTGGTCCCTTCGGCCAAAGATGATCCATGACAGACCTCATGGCAAGTCCGGACAACCTATGGAGCTCGGCCCACTCGGCCATTTGTTCATTTAATAGCAGCGGACGCGTGGGAGCACTGAACTGCGACCAGAACAACCTTTCCACTTCATGATCTTTCTGATCTTTGAAAAACTCAGTCGCATCAGCAGCACTCATTGCCAAGTCCAAGTACGAGTCTGCAGCACTCCATAATTGATCCAGAGGGGCATACTTTGGATCTCCGAACTTCGTCCGCAACAAAAAGGGCTTCCCAGCCGTGATATCTCCGGCTTGACGGAGCTCCTCCTTCGCCGCTCTGATTTTAGAGCGGGTTTCCTTAGCTGCTTCCATGGCTCTCTTCAGGTCAGCCGCTTTCGCTTGGCTCTCCTTTTCAAGAAG
The DNA here is from genome assembly GCF_018294505.1 of Triticum aestivum. Lineage (NCBI taxonomy): Eukaryota > Viridiplantae > Streptophyta > Magnoliopsida > Poales > Poaceae > Triticum > Triticum aestivum. The sequence goes on along the minus strand of NC_057814.1, from coordinate 393,171,033 downwards.
CTCATATCGGCCGGCAGCATCTTTCAGCTCAACAGCCATCTTGGCTATTTTTTCTTCGCTCTGGGGATGAGCAGCCTGTTCAGCTCTTAACTCTTCGACCACCTTCAGGGCGGCCGCATCACTTCTCCTGGCTTGTTCCTTGGCTCGGGCAAGTTCTGCCCGAAGGGTCTCCACGGCGGCAGCTCCATCTGCAGTCACAGCATATTATAGATACTAGCATCATGCTCCTCTTAATATTTGGTGACCACCCGAAAATACATACACTGTGCCTCGTCAAGCCGCTTGTTCACAAGCGCGATGTCAGCATCTGCCGCGCCCAGCTGCCGCCTCAGTTCGGCAAATTCAGCAGTCCGGCCAGCCACCGGACCCTCAGCCGCCTGCACATGTAAGCAGCGCGATCATTACCTGGGACTATGATCCTCTGTTTGCCGCCTCTGGACAGCAACCAGAGTCTCAGGGGCTACTATCTGTATAGAGCACACCTAGCGTGTGCGGTACTGTCAATATATATATATATATTACTTTGCGTACCTCAAAGCCTCTTAGCAGGCTCGTAAAAGCTTCGTGCAACCCACTTTTGGCGGATGAAATCCTCTCAACCACCGTACCCATTAAAGTATAATGCGCCTCTAAGATAGCCGCTTGCTCCAGAAGACCCATTAGTGTGTCTGGTTGTACACCGGACAGTCCCAGACTCTTTCTGTTGCTCTCCTTAGGAGCCGAATACTCCGGACTTCGGGTGGCCGAAGGGTTACCTTCTGGCCTTGGCGGATCAGGAGAAATCCTCCGTGACGACACCTTAGGGTCATCCGCCCCATGAGGCGGGGAGACAGGGGGAGGCGTGTCGCTCTCCATCATCTCCGGAAGAAGATCCCCCGAAGAAGAACTCTGTCGAGAAGGGCTACGAGCCGGACTGCAAGATATATGTCTCGGTTATTATCCTCGGAGATAAAGCAAGATATATTTACCAAAGTACTCTTGTTCACTTACAGCTCGGTGGAGGGCTAGCCCCCTTGCGGGCGTTGTGCGGTAAGGACGCCCTCCTGGGCAGGGCCCCCTGGCGAAGGTTACTTCCCTCGTTTGGAAACCTTCGTTTCCAAGTCTTCAGAGGCGGTCCTTTTCCTTCCTTGGGGAGAGGGGATTCTAGATTCTTCTCCCCGATTATCCTCCTTCGCAGAGACACTAATTCCCCCGGTTTGGATGTGTAATGTGCGAAGCCCGCTTCCGGCTTCTTTATTCTTCCCTCTATCTTCCCCTGATGGCACTTGATAAGGTGCGTGCTCAAGCATCCTGGCTAGTACAGGATCCGGCGAGCCTTCGAGAAGGGGGGCCGAACACCTGATCCTCTCCGCCTTTCTTATCCAGTCCTGGCATAGAGCGATTTTTTCAGAATGATGTTGTAAGAAATAAAAAGACAGCATGCTCGGCCACAGAATTACTTACGTGGGTATCTAGACGGTTGCAGTTGAGACCCGCATCCTCGGTGGTGTCTGGACACTTTATTCATGATCCGAAGAACAATCCATACATCTCTTTGAGCGTCACGCCGAAGAATTGCTGAATAGTTTGCGGTCCTTCCGGGTTGAACTCCCACATACGGAGAGATCGACGTTGGCATGGTAGGACCCGACAAACTAGCATAACTTGCATTACTTTGACAAGACTGACATCCCTCTTGAGGAGATCTCGGATGCGGCTTTGCAATGTCAGCACGTCATTAACTGGCCCCCAGTCCAGCCCCTTGTTGACCCATGACGCCAGTTGCGGTGGAGGGCCCGAGCGGAAGGTGGGGGCAGCTGCCCACTTTGTACCTCGGGGAGCTGTGATGTAAAACCACTCCCGCTGCCATAAGTTGGACACCTCCGGGAAGGAACCCTTTGGCCATAGAGCATCGGCGCCTTTGCTTATTATGGCACCTCCGCATTCTGCGTGTCGCCCATCAACCGTCTTCGGCTTCACATTGAAGGTCTTGAGCCATAAGCCGAAGTGTGGGGTGATGCGGAGGAAGGCCTCACACACGACGATAAATGACGAGATGTGAAGGATGGAATCTGGAGCTAGATCATGGAAATCGAGCCCGTAATAGAACATAAGCCCTCTAACAAAGGGATGAAGACTAAAGCCTATCCCTTGGAGGAAGTGGGAAACAAATATGACGCTCTCGTTGGGTTCGGGAGTGGGGATGACCTGCCCTTGAGCGGGCAGCCTGTGCGGGATTTCGGCGGTCAGATGCCTGGCTTCCCTTAGCTTCTTGATGTCCTCCTTTGTGACAGAAGAGGCCATCCACCGAACATGAAGGTTGGATCTGGACATGGTTGAAGGTCCGAAGCGCTTAGCCTGAGCCTTGGGTGTTGGAACTCGAGGTGGGGGAAGGGAAGGATCGAGCGTGAGAAGAAAAGGACAGGCCTTGGCCCCTTTATAAAGAGGGTGAATACCAAGCGTCCTCCGCGTGGCCGTTTGGAACTTGCCTAAAATTGAGGAGTCATACTAACAAGCACGATTGGGTTACCCACACCCGTATTGATAAGAATCCCGTGATAAGGGGAACACGATCTCTGCTTCGACAAGACGTGCCAATAAAACCGCCTCGCAACACGTGCAGTGGCAGGATGGGGAAAACGGTTCGTAATGACCGGACCATGGCAGGATGTCGCGTTATGAAAAGTTGTCAGCAGATTAGATTTGTGGAATATTGTACTGTCTACGGTGGTATGTGGAATTTGTTTTACAGAGCCGGACACGATCCTTGTGTTCAAGATCTTCTATGGAGTATTCGAAGAAGGAACCCGCCTTGCAATGCCGAAGACAATCTGCGCGCTGGACTCATCGTCATTGAAGCCTGGTTCAGGGGCTACTGAGGGAGTCCTGGATTAGGGGGTCCTCGGACAGCCGGACTATATACTTTGGCCGGACTGTTGGACTATGAAGATACAAGGTTGAAGACTTCGTCCCGTGTCCGGGTGGGACTCTCCTTTCCATGGAAGGCAAGCTTGGTGATTCTGATATGTAGATCTGCTTCTCTGTAACCGACTCTGTGTAACCCTAGCCCCCTCCAATGTCTATATAAACCGGAGGGTTTAGTCCGTAGGACAAGAATAACAATCATAATCATAGGCTAGCTTCTAGGGTTTAGCCTCTACGATCTCGTGGTAGATCTACTCTTGTAATACTCATATCATCAAGATCAATCAAGCAGGAAGTAGGGTATTACCTCCATCGAGAGGGCCCGAACCTAGGTAAACATTGTGCCCCCTGCCTCCTGTTACCATTAGCCTTAGACGCACAGTTCGGGACCCCCTACCCGAGATCCGCCGGTTTTGACACCGACACCGATGATATGTTGAGAGTCATCATCTCCCTCCTCCAAATCAAATATGGGGCACGGACAACCCTCCTTTCCTGGTGGTGGCGCCCCCTATGGAACTCCAGCCGTCTCGACCTCATCGACACCCACGAGCTCTGCTATGGCTATCACAAAAGCTTGGATGCGTTCTCCAAGATCCTCGGCAGTCACCTTGGCCCAACCAAAGGCCTTCGAATGGGCAAGCTCCATTCAAACGGCAAGGATAGAGCCAAGCTTGATGACAGGTTCCGATCCCCCGCCCTAGATCAGCTCGAGGAGCTCACTTTTGATGATGGGCATATGCGGTCGCTGCCAACGTCCGCACTCCGCCTTGCGCCCACGCTGTGCGTCGCCAAGTTTAGGAACTGCCATTTCCCGCCCCTTAATGACGCGCCCGCTCTTATTCTACCACGACTGAAGTACCTCAAGCTCATCGTCGTCTGCCTCTCAAAGGGTGACATGGAGCGCCTGCTCCGTGGCTGTACTACACTCGAGTACCTTCGTCAGGCGATCAATGGGTTGAGTACCTTCCACATCACCTCCATGTCTCTCCGGACTATTTATGTGTGTTGCTGGTGTGGCAGGAAGACATCACAAAAGGTGGACCACGGTATGGTCATCCAGGACACACCTGCACTTGAGAGATTACTTGTAGTTGATCAAGAAGGTCCAATCAATGTCATTTCTGCGCTGAAATTGATAGTGGTGGGCTACTCGTCTAACAAATACTCTGAACTTGTTATTGGATCCACACCCGTTCAGGTACAACAGCCGCCTTCTACCTCTCCTTCTACAAATTAACATTATTTCTAATTTTGAAGATGTTTGTTCATCTGTCATTCAGAAAATGATTCCGACAAGCTTGACCCCGAAACTGCGCACAGTGAAGGTCTTGGCACTAGAATCTATCGGGCCCGACCTGGAGCAAGTTGTCAATTACCTGAGATGCTTTCCGTGCCTGGAGAAGCTATATATCGAGGTGATGTTCCTTTCCTGTTAAATGTTAACCATAAGGGAGTTCAATTTGTGACATCTTTTTTCAAGTTTACAATGACAATGTACTACGATTTCTGAAGGTTCTTTTGGAGGATTTCAGTACATACATGCCCCCCCATATTGGTTGCTTCATCCATATGGTTACATTCAATAAGCATTTCTCCTTTGGATTCATCTATACTAGTTTTCTTAGGGAACTTTTCATCCACTCCAACCTCTTGTGAAGAAGTCTACATTTTTCTAGAATGTAATCAAATGCCCATGTTAATCATGTCAGATCGAAGATGGCATGTTAGTGCATTTTACAAATCCTGCAAACCAAATAGCTAGGGCTATAGTAATGTTCAAAACTGCATGTAGGCACTAACACGTTTTCTTCTTTTGCAGATAAGATTAGGCCCAGTGGTGGATAATGTGATACAATATAACAATCACGGCGAATGCCTAGATCTGCATCTCTCAGAAATTACTTTGAACTCCTACCGAGGGACCTTACCGGAGATTATATTTGCCAGTTCTTTGTTCTCAGAGCAAGGGTGCTGAAGGAAATGAGGTGTGCCCTACATTTATTTTGCAAAAATGAATGGTCTGTTGATCAGCGCCGGCGCCTGCGGCAGAATCGAGTAGGCTCCAAAAATGCTGAATTTCATTTTGGAACTTCAGATGACAGAGTAGTCGGAAGTCATCGGGTCAACCCCATACATGACTTCTCAGTGGCTGACCCCTTTGCAAAAATTGTGAGGTTTCGAAGCCATACTTAGAAGCGGTGATATTAGTTTGAACCTCTCTGATATCCATGTTTAGCGCATCAGCGCGAGCTTTTGCAGCTGATGAGCTGAATTTCATTTCTAATATCATTTTGAACCTTGTAATCTTCGAATTTGAGTCATATAACTCTGGAATTTGAACCTTGTAACATTTTGAGCTTTTGTGGTACAATCGTTGAAATGGCATCGTATGAGACTCGTATATTGCTAGCACTATTTTGACCTTAATATGCAATGGTCTTAGATTTTATTAACCATTCTCGAATCAGTTTACCTTGTCGATCTCACATCACACGATCTGTATAGCTAACTCGACTGCGATCTTCACAATATTGCACATAGTTGGTTTCTTCCACCGTGTGCACTATAGAGCGCAAAATTAATTATCGCACTCGAGTGTACATCATCACCCTTCTGTGTAACTTTGACCTCATCACCCAAGGGTAAACTTATGACCGTAGTCATTCCACACACTTCATTTTTACAAAGCTTTTTGCCAATAAACGCCCACGATTTGTCCCTCTTCTAGCCGACGCGTGGCCAAACTAGCCGGGCGGGAAGCTTGTGCGGTAGACAACACGGTAGCGCGGGAACAGGCTCTTCGAGCCCACGCCTGGGGTGCGGTGTTGTCAAGCGTGCACAAGATTTTGGAATCCTCTGCTATGAATGTCGTGACAAGACGTGACCATTACAGGCTGGCCGGCCCCCATTTATTACAGCGGCCATTTAACCTACCCTTGTGTCTCTTCAACCTTTCAATCGCGCCCCAACATTGCAAGAAGCACACCCACCACAAGAAATTCTTAGAGGGTATCCTGCGCTGCTCCAATGGCGCTCCAAGCGGCTGCCGACGACGAGCAGCAGTTCACCATGCGTGCGATGGTGGACACTCATAGAAGGTTCATGGACCTCTCAGTGGTGTACACCAACGACCCGGTCTGGGCGGAGCACTCCATCCACATCATGGAGCTGTTGCTTGCCGAAGAGAAGTACAAGGTGGTTGGGTTCGACCTCGAGTACACCCGCGCTCATGCCGGGTATCGTCCCAAGATCGCCATCGCCCAGATGTGCGTGCGCCACCACGTCCTCGTCTACCACTACTGCCTGGCCACAAGGCCTTGCGAGCGTTTCGCCAGCTTTGTCAACAACCCCCACTACATGTTCGCTACGGTGGACATCACCAACGATGTAAAGGTGCTCGAGAATTTGGGCATCGCCTGCCAGAATCTTGTCGACATCCAGGGCCAATACAAGATCAGGGGTAGCAAGGAGCATGAGAAGGACTCACTGGTTCACCTCGCCGAGGCCATCATCGACCCCTACTACAGAGACATGAAGGATTCATGCAACAAGGACAAGCGTGCCTGGCACTCGGCCTGGATGGAGAAACTCGACAAAGCTCACGTCGTGTACGCGGCCAAGGAGGCGTACACGAGCTACGACATGTACAGGAGGATTGTTGACATGAGGAAGTGCCTCCTTCCCCAAAACGGCCAGGGATCAAGTCGGAAGCAGAGCAATGGCAAGCGTCGTCGCAACAATAAGTAGATGATTAGATCCTCGTTTCTCCTACTTCAGTATGCATGTAATTGCTTTCTTTGGTATGTGCAAATGTTATGTGTGTAGTCACTTGTGTAATTGTATGCTTAATTTGGTTATGCAATGCTGCCTTTTTAAGTATATATGTTGATGCTCTGTAGATAGAGCGTAGATGGTGTCCGGACAAAGAAAATCACATCGCACACGGACTAAACAATGGAACCCGTCGGTGATGTTTTCATCAATCACTCACAATTGTATACCAGCAATCGTTTGCTCACAACACACACGTCTTATTAGCAGCAACCGTCTGTGTTCTTATCGGTCTTCAGCCACATTTCTGATTACAGACCTGTTTGCCGCATATCACACACATCTGTTAAGTTGAACCGTTTCTGTTCTCATGTCTCAACGCAAACAGTTCATCCGAGTGAACCGCATGCCGTATATCGCAAACACCTTTGATCTGGCTGACCGTTTCTTTTGTGTCGCCTAATCACAAACAGTTCATCCGAGTGAACCGTATGCTGTGTATCACACACGCCTCCATCTGGCTGCCCGTTTCTTTTGCTCCTCCTCATCGCAATACGTTCATTGAACTGAACCATATGCCCTTCATCGCACACAACTAAAACCTGAACCGTGTTTTGATGCATCCGTCATCGCAAACGTTTTACACATTTCTGACGGTTTTCATACAGCACCGTTTGCGATTATGGCATCGCACATAGTTTCTCGAAGGGTCTCCAATCGTTGTGTCGTGTTAGCAGCATCCTGCAGTAGTGACTAGTATATGAAAGTGACAACATAAGAGACTCTCTATCATGGTGCTATTTTGAAGCACAAGTGTGGAAAAAGGATAGTAGCATTGCCTCTTCTCTCTTTTTCTCTCATTTTTTTATTTGGGCCTTTCTCTCTTTTTTATAGCCTCTTTTTTCTCTTTTTTTTATTTTTCGTCCGGATTCTCATCCCGACTTATGGGGGAATAATAGTCTCCATCATCCTTTCCTCACTGGGACAATGCTCTAATAATGAAGATCATCACACTTTTATTTACTTACAACTCAAGAATTACAACTCAATACTTAGAACAAAATATGGCTCTATGTGAATGCCTCCGGCGGTGTACCGGGATGTGCAATGAATCAAGAGTGACATGTTGAAAGAATTATGAAGGTGGCTTTGCCACAAATACGATGTCAACTACATGATCATGCAAAGCAATATGACAATGATGAAGCGTGTCATAATAAACGGAACAGTGGAAAGTTGAATGGCCATATATCTCGGAATGGCTATGAAAATGCCATAATAGGTAGGTACACTAGCTGTTTTGAGGAAGGTAAATGGTGGGTTTATGGTACCAGCGAAAGTTGCGAGGTACAAGAGAGGCTAGCAATGGTGGAAGGGTGAGAGTCCGTATAATCCATGGACTCAACATTAGTCATAAAGAACTCACATACTTATTGCAAAAATCTATTAGTTATCGAAACGAAGTACTACGCGCATGCTGCTAGGGGGATAGATCGGTAGGAAAAGACCATCGCTCGACCCCGACCGCCACTCATAAGGAAGACAATCAAAAAATAAATGATGCTCCGACTTCATCACATAACGGTTCACCATACGTGCATGCTACGGGAATCACAAACTTTAACACAAGTATCTCTCAAATTCACAACTACTCAATTAGCATGACTCTAATATCACCATCTTCATATCTCAAAAATATCATAAGGAATCAAACTTCTCATAGTATTCAATGCACTTTATATGAAAGTTTCTATTATACCCATCTTGGATGCCCATCATATTGGGACTAATTTTATAACCAAAGCAAATTACCATGCTGTTCTAAAAGACTCTCAAAATAATATAAGTGAAGCATGAGAGATCAATAATTTCTATAAAATAAAACCACCACCGTGCTCTAAAAAGATATAAGTGAAGCACTAGAGCAAAATTATCTAGCTCAAAAGATATAAGTGAAGCACATAGAGTATTCTAATAAATTCCAATTCATGTGTGTCTCTCCCCAAAAGGTGTGTACAGCAAGGATGATTGTGGTAAACTAAAAAGCAAAGACTCAAATCATACAAGACGCTCCAAGCAAAACACATATCATGTGGTGAATAAAAATATAGCCTCAAGTAAAGTTACCGATAGACGAAGACGAAAGAGGGGATGCCTTCCGGGGCATCCCCAAGCTTAGGCTTTTGGTTGCCTTGAATTTTACCTTGGGGTGCCTTGGGCATCCCCAAGCTTAGGCTCTTGCCACTCCTTATTCCAAAATCCACCAAATCTTTACCATAAAACTTGAAAACTTCACAACACAACACAACAAAAAAATACACTTCTGTGATGATACGTGTTTGTCACAGTAGGTCACGTTTTCTGTCATGCATGTACATCCATGACGATTTTATGACAGAATCAAGATAGTCATACATGTGCTGTCGTAGAAGTGTTCCGTGACATTACCAAAATTATCATCACAGAAGTGTCCACTTCCATGACGATAAATCGCGCATCACAGAAGTGCTTTCGTCAAGGGTGACCGACACGTGGCATCCACCGTAACGGAACGCTGTTAAGCTATCGGGTCCGGTTTTGGATCCGATAACCTGTTAACAACCCCGACCAATGGGGATTTTCCACGTGTAAAATCATCATTGGCTGGAGGAAACACGTGTCGGCTCACCGTTGGGACAGATGTCATCCCCTCATTGGACCCGCAGCGCCTATGATACGTCGACACGTGGCACGGCCCAACAAAGGCCCATTCCTGTGAAAAGGCTGGCCCGTTTTACTTGTTCAAAAGGTGGCGGGCCGGCCCACGGCAAGCCTGTTAACGGCATGTTCGCATAAAGCCCATTTACAGCCCGCTAACCCAGGGCCCGTTTACGACCTATCCGAATTAGGCCCATTAGCGACATCTAGGCCGTCCAATATAATTCCAGCCCGTTTTAACTTCCGGCCCATGTATGGCCCATGACGTCTTTCAAACCATATGAGGCCCTTTGTAACTCTCGGCTCATTAACGGCCCGTGGTAAAACTGGCCCGTAATGAACAGTGTATCACTTTATACCCATTAACGGCACGTGGTGAAACTGGCCCGTAATGAAGAGTGTATCACTTTATACCCATTAATGGCCCGTTATTCCGTTGGGCCGTTTCCAGCCCATGTTATCTTTCGGCCTTCTCAGGGCCCATTTTTCTTGGGCTCATTTCCAGCATTCATTTACTTACGGCCCGTTACTGTAATTTTCTGCTTGTGGGCCAAATTCAGCCCGTGGTTACAGTCGGCCCGTTTGTGGCCCGTTAATACGTTGGGCCGTTTTCATAGCGTCATCAAATATGGCCGATTAACGACAGCCCATTATGGTCGGCCCATGAACGGACGATTTCAACTCTAGCCCATTTACGGCCATAATGTGGTATGTTCTTGGCCCATGTTTGGCCAACCGATCATACGGCCCATAGAAGGCCCATTGGTGATACGGCCCGTAGAAGGCCCATCGTGTCTACGGCCCGTATAAGGCCCATTGTTTCTACGCCCCGTAGAAGGCCCATTGTTTCTACGGCCCGTAGGAGGCCCATGTTAACTACAGTAAATATGTAGCCCATGGTTATTGTGGCCTAGTTTTAAAAAATAGGTTATTGCGGCCACTAACAAACCGCGAAAAAAGAACTGCACTGACTACAAGAAAACAAATAAACAAGACAATAAGAAAATAAATTAGCAAGCAACTTACGCTAGGCTATCATGGCTATTACACATATTACATCCACTGGGCATCACAGTTCGCCACCAGTGCAAATATAGGGAACAAAGCAGCATATAAACGCCGCAGCAAAACAAGTCCAGAACTGAAACCACTTCAGAAGAGCTCAAGAAACAATATCCTGGGTACCCATAATGCTGGCAAGATGCTTAGCAAGCTTATTAACTTTCTCTTGTTTGGCGCTTAAATCCTCCAGCACTTGCTGTTGCACCAGAAAGTATGCATCTGAATTCTGCAGGGACTTCCTCAGTCCTTCGGCTTCCTGTCGCATAACATCTGATCGATGTCTTTCAACTTGAAGTTGAGACTCAAGAAGCCGAACTGATTCAGGCAGCGAGTTCGAAGAGCTGGTGCCAGCATTAGTAGCCAGTAACTCGAACACTACATCAAGACAGGACTTTGGGGTTGTCTCAGCGTCTTCAATATAGTTTATATCAGCTTTCTTGGAGACCAATAGGGACGTCTCACTACCTTGAACCTTATCTGCATTACTTCCTTTACCATTGCATAACGGGGTACTCTTCTCCAATATTGTATCCGCGTTCTAAAAGAGAAACAAACAAACACATCACATGTTTACAATCTAGTATATGAAACTCATTTTGGTAAACCAGTTCACTAGTAAGGTGGACAAGATAACAGCATGAAACAAACATATATCTATGTAGTATGGTCACTGTATGGTCTATATCATTCTAGTTTATGTTGCCAAATCAAGATAGATACAGTTCGAATCATATCTATTTAAGACAAAGCAGCATAGACAGAATATAAGTGTGGGAAACTACACAGTCATAACAACACTTGTAATGTGCATGGCATGAGAACATAACTGTTTATTCAATTGAAACTGAAATCAACATAGAGGAAGTTACAACAGCAAACACATTAAAGAAACAGGTTTAAAACATACCTGTTGCACCATTGGAGTTTCAATTGCATCCTTCAAATTTGAAATTAGTTGGTATGAGTAAATACAGTGATGCAAGAGCAAAGTAGTATGAACCATAGCTACGGAACTTGACCTGAGAACAATTCTTCTTCTGCTTTAAGCGTTGACTTGGGGTTCGGAGTGGTGGTCCTCGTGCTTTGGGCACGGCAGTTGCCTTACTAACTGCTCGTGTTTGGGTGCTCTGTGGTGGAGACGGTGCTGTGTCAATGGGAACTGGGTTACTATCTGGTGGGGTTGGGGTTTGGAGGGGTGTAGCTGGTTCTCTGTCCAACTGGGTAGGGGTACAATCTGCGTGAGTCTGGGTTATGTGTGGTGGGGCTGGTTCTTGGGCAAGTACAACCGTGGTTCTATCTCCATCGACAGGTAGCATGATCTTTTATGAAGACCGTGTTTTTACTCCCACACATACTGCCATCACCCCCTCCAATTGAAATGGCTGATAAACAAGAAAATTAATTGAATGTACAGACATTGTAAGATAGACAGGTGCAATGGATAGTAGGGAAGAAAACATGGCATGAAATAATTCACATTTATGTTGTCTAACCAAACAGAATAGCAGGACATAATTTCACATATATGATGGCTAATTAAACAGGATAGCATGACACAATTTCACATGTATGATGGCTAACTAAACAAGATAGAATGACATACTTCAAAATATGGTGACTATGTAAATAGGATGACATGATATAACTATACGATGTGTCTATTAAAGTGGTTGGCATGCCATAAATCACAAACATGCCGTCGATGGAAACATGATGGCATGATATAATTCACGGATAGAATGACATAATTCAAAATATGATGACTATGTAAACAGGATGAGATGGTATAACTATATTATGTCTTTGGAAAATGGGTTGGCATGCCAGAATTCAGATACATGCTGTCTATGTAAACATCATGGCATGATATAATTCAAATATATGATTTATATACTAAGGAAGTGAGCAGAGGGCAATCGCATATATGATGTGTCAACTAAGGAGATGGCATTCAATATCGTGTATATGATGTAAAAACTAAGCATTGCAATACAACATATGCATGATGTGAGTAATATAACCCTGCCAAGTTTGAGCATACACCTCAGGGGGGTAATAGGACTGGTCATCTCCCTCTGAATCCTCCTCTGAAGAACTATCTGTAACCAGCAAGATATCTGCTTCAGTAGGTAGCATTGTCTGCTTTGAAGACCTTGTTTTCATTCCAGATTTCTCCATCACCAATTCAAATGGCTGATGCACAGAAAGAGCAGTTGAATATACAAACATTGTCGACAAAAGCAATGAGAAATACAAAAAAAGGATGGCATGATATAATTCACATATATGACGCTTGGCTAAACAACATGGCATTGCATAATTCACATATATAATGCCTTGCAACAAGATAGCATTGCATAATTCACATATATAATGTCTTGCAACAAGATGGCATTGCATAATTCACATATATGGTAATTAGACACTAAACAGGTGCATTCACACAAAGCATGTCTAAACTAAGCAAATGACATAGAAATGCAACATACCATACGCACGATATGAGCAACATAACCCTGCCAAGTTAGAGCATGCACCTCGGGGGGGATAGGACTGGTCATCTGTCTCTGAATCCTCCTCTGAGGAGCTATCTGTAACCAGCAAGACATGCGCTTCGTCAGATAGCATTGTCTGCTCTGAAGACCTTTTTTCCGCTCCAAAATTTTCCATGACCGTGCCGAATGGCTGATGCACAGGAAGAGTAATTGAATGTACTAAAACTGTTGACAAATTTAACACGTAATAAAAAAATGATGTTATGATATAATTCACATATAAGATGACTGGCTAACCAGGGTGGCATTGCAAAATTCACATATATGATGCCTGGCTAAACGAGATGGCATTGCATGATTCACATATATGATAAAGACACTAAACAGATGGCATTGACACAAAGCATGTCTAAACTAAGCAGATGACATCTTTGATGTATACAGTAAGCAATGCAAGGCACCATATTCATGATATTACCAACATCAACATGCCAAGTTAGAGCGAAGACCTCATGGGGTAAATAGGAGTGGTCTTCTGCTTCTGAATCCCCCTCAGAACAGTTATCTTCCTCTTGATTACGATCCGAAATGGGTGGAGGGGGGCTGCCTTTGTGCCCACCATGGAGCGACTTCTGCATGAAATTTTATTGCCATGCAAGGCTCGTCTCTTTTGCTCTACATGTTCAGTTCCATTGTGTACAATAACTGACATGCATTGGAATAAAACATAGTGAGATTATGTAAGGAGTGCAGGCACAAATCAAGAGTGATGGTAGCAAACTGTGGATAGACCCAAAACCAATGATAGCAGGCAGATAATAGCTTTAGTTAAAAAAACAAATAATGGCTCCTTTAATGTTTGTTTTCACCCAACATGAAACTCATAGTAGACACCCGGGATTACCAGATAGTAGACAGATAGTACTGATTGCTGCCCCAATTTGTACCCCACAACCATTTAATAACTCAAGTTTCAGCATAAGTTTGGACCTGACTCAGAGTCTAATAGGTGAACACGACGATAAAGTAGCATGTCATCATATTAAGCGATGCATAACGTAAGCAGACACGGAAGTGTGTGACCTCTCTTGCGGACCCGTGTAGTCCTCAAGGTCATCTGCTCAGTTGATGATGGTAATGCAGTTGTCGTGGCTGCCGGCGGCGGGGAAGAAGATCTGAGGCAGCAGAAGATAGTCTGGAGAGCGGATCCCTGCTGTGGTGAACCCTTCCATCGTTGGAGCAGCTGAGCTGGGGTGGAACACAGCACCGCAGGAGCAGGACAAACAACACAAGGTTTTCTTTGACACATATCTGTAACAGAAGTAATTGTGTAAGGGCTTGTTTGAATTTGAGGATTCTAACAATGCAGGGATAGGAAATAGACAGGAATAGGATAGGAATGCACGTGCAAAACAGAGTATTTAAAAACACATGATTTCTGCCAGTCTGGGTATTTGGTTCACAAGAATTGGAAGATCACAGGATGCAAAGAAGCATGGTGAGATTAAGTCAAACCACAAGAACTGTACAACCTCTTTGGCGAAGCCATGTCGATCTCAGCGTGATTGGGTTGGCAGTGAGGATTCTCTGGCTGACTTGGCTGTCGGAGGAGGGGAAGAAGATCTTAGGCGTCTAGACATGGATCTCGAGGTACTGCTTCGCTGTGATGGAGGGTTTCGTTGTTGGAGCAGCTCCGGTGAGTTGTATGACGCCGAGGCTGAAGTAGGACAAGAGAGACAACGTTAACCTGAGTGGAATTCTAATATCATCTCCAATAGATGACGTAAAATACATAACCACAAAGTGCTAGATGTATACATAAGCTGCTCGTCTCTGAACTTAACTGTCGAAACTGAATTTAACTGTCGAAACTGAACTTAACTGTCGAAACTGAATTTTGCTGTCGAAACTGAATTTTACTGTCGAAACTGAACGCACTAGAGGTGAGGCTACACGTCAGTCGACTGAGTTTTTCATCTCTGGTTAGTCGATTTTGCAGCCGTTGGATACGAAATCATGGGCCTGCAGTTCATCTTCAACCTCCACCCCCCTGAGCCCCAGCCACCACCGGCCAAACAGCCGCCCCCATCGCCCGCGGCCAGCGATGCGCCGCCCCGCCCGCCCCGAAAACACTCCCCACCGTCGGTCCGCCGCCGCCCCGGCCATCCCTCTATGCCCCCCCGTGCCGAGCTTTTTCTCCGGCGATCCCCACGCCACCGCCCCACCACCGCCGGCGACCACCGCCCCCACCCGGAACCCTAAGATAGATAGTGGGGTTCCTCTGGCG
>NC_057814.1:393123700-393155477 GCF_018294505.1 Triticum aestivum | reverse complement strand
CGAGCCCCCCTCCGCGCTGCAGCTGATTCTTCCTTAACTCCGGCGAGCCCCCCCACCCCCTAAAAATTGGCTGACCCAAAAGTCGATTCAGTCGACTGAAGTGTAGCTAAATCGGAGCAGCATCACAAGCAAGAGCAAGAGCGAGAGCAGCAGCGCGAGCAAGAGCAATAGCAGACCAGGAAAGGGACCGAGAGCAAGAGCAGAGCAGCAATGCGAGCGAGAGCTAAGGCAGCAGCAGCTCCTACTAATGTGGACGTCGCCACCGAGGGAGCGACGTCGTGGAGGAAGTGGCCGGCGACGCCGCCGTGGATGGAGCCGCGCCATGTCGGCTCGGGACCGAGCGCCGGCAGCACCGTGAGATCGAATCAAGAAGAAATGCGGCGATTAGTGTGCAACCTCTTTGGTGGCGCCAATTAGGCCGCAGCTTCATCCGAGGAAACGGTGATGATGATGCTCTTCCGGTGGTGCAGGTGAAGACGCTGGTGTGGGAATGGAGGTGGCGCGAAAGATGAGGGGAACGTCGGGGCAGCTCCTTGGAGGTGGAGGACGGGGTGGCTGAACCGGTGGGACGACCAGATCGACGACGGATCCTCATCCGGTATGGTGGATGAGGGACGTCGAGGTGTTGCTGTGGACGACATCGTGGGGGAAGAGGCTCCGGTTGGGTGGAGGACGGAGGAGGGTGTGGGGCTACGCGGGTTTTCCCGGCCTCGGTGTACGAATGGGTGGGCGGATGGGATGGGAGTGGGGAACCATGGCTTAGGGACGCGCTTGTCCGAAATGTGGGGTAAGTTACGAAAGTACCCCCACCGATTTGAGGCAGTTCTTTCGGTTAAGGGGTATCACGGGCATTTCACGTGTCGGGATTTCACAGGAGGTGGGAGTTTTCGCGCGCGTTGTTATTTGGGAATAGCAAGCCACGGGTTGAGATGGAGGGTGTTGTCGGAGCACAACGAGACAAAGATATATCTTAAATATGTCGGGCTAACAAGGCGCGGGTTGAAATTTACAGACAAGCCTAACATGTAATGTACCAAATCAATTCGCACTACAAATGTCATTCAAAACTTTGAATTCATGTTATGTTCAATTAAAATATTTCGCTACATGTCTAATTCATGCAACCTACTACTCAAATGAACGTTTTAGTGCATTCCAAATGTATATACTACCGCTTCAATATGAACTAATTTGAATTCGTTTCTCTATTTGAATAAGATCTACAATAATTATTGTTGTGAAGTCAAAGCATTTGAATTCGTTTCTCTATTTTAATAAGATCTACAATCATCATTATTGTCAATTCGAACCATCATTTGTGTATTATCTTCACAGCACACCACATGATTAGTCTCGAGTTACATATGAACTATGTGTACTATATGAACTCGAACTCGATTTTTTGAATCCACTTTGTGTTGATTTCATCACAGTACATTTCAAGCTCTAGCTAGATCTTCATAATCTAAACCATCTCTCATATATATAATGTGTTTATCACATTATGTATGGTGCCCCGCCCCCTACGCCTACAAGTATTTAGATGTGAGTTGCAAACACCACACATTACCACAAATTCAAATAAAATGTGAGAATGTTCGATATATAGTATTGTTTAGATTGTTCGATATTTAGTTGTAAGCTGCAAACGCCACACATTATCACAAATTCAAATAAAATGTGAGATTGTTCGATGTATAGTATGGTTTAGATTGTTCGACATTTAGCTGTGAGTTGCAAATGCCATGCATTATCACATTATGGTATAACATGTGCAAAACCACAACACACGTATCACCGCTATATTCATGCATGCATATGTTTAAAACACTATGATCTCCTATTCAAATATATGAATCCACTTTCATATCAAATTATGATCTTTGTTAGTCTCTTACACCCACACAATCCTCTAACCTTTGTAGCTACCACTAACTTTCTTTCGTGCATGCACACACCCTCCTCGCCCTCCCCCTCCCTCAGCATTCTATCCATCGCGCACATTCAATTTTTCTTCAGGTCGTTCTCCCACAGTCTCCACAACTTTTTTCCGACACACACCGATCGATAAACCTCTCCAGCGATGTCTGCCTACAACATACACACGCACCTTCAATCTCCTCCTTTATGTGTCCTTGCCTCGTGTCTCTCATACGGTCCCACACACGTGTAAACTCTCGCCCCTCTTTTCATCGATCTCACAACCGCACACTCCTCCCCCTATCTAGCTAGTAGCTGGGCCTCTCGCACCACCTCCTAGCTCCATTCTCTCTGTCTATCCGTCTCGCCAGGCCTTATTTGCCTCTAACAAATGGACGTACACCGACCGATCTCCCGCTATACATATAGCTAGCTAGGTCCTTATAACTCGTCTTCCCCCACGCGTCGATCGATCTACCTCATTAGTTATGTCTCTCCCTTCCTCCTACAAACAACAATTGATCTACCGATCTAGTTAGGTTTGCTTAGCAAACACATGGTTCCCCTTCATCATCCATGGATGCGTCCCGACAGATCTATCACGCACAGGCACGCACAGAAACACATCCCCACTCTTATTGATAATACTGCAGTTCCACCCTCAGTTTGTCTAGTAGGCCTCTCCCACCATCTTCGAGAAGCAATTCCATCACCCATCCAGCACTCTACCCCTCTCCCTCCCTCTCTCTCTCCTCTCTCACTCTGTCCCATCCTATTTCCTGTCCTTCAGTTATGTATGGATGTCGACCGATCTCCCTCAAGACATAGCTGGGTCTCTCCTTCTCAACATATATACGAGTCGTTCTACCTCTATAGTTAGGCCTCTGCCTACCCCTCCCCCACCCCCTCCCACACACACACACACACACACACACCGATACATCGAGCGCTCTAGTCATGTCTCCCTGCCACACACAAACTTGACCTGTGCCCTCTGACGTTCCGGTAGGTCAGTCACCCTATATCTTTGACTTGCACACACACACACACAATTTCGATGGCTCTCTTCATCAATCTCGCACCCACCCACTTGATCCTCTCTTCGACTCTATCGATATCTATGACCCCTCCCTCTCTTCTCGTGGATCTCCCGACCCTCTATATATGATATGTATAGACCTCCATTTCACAGACGACATTGAATGCAAAATTTTGTTTGAGATGTCATCGACACATAGTCCCACAAATACATTCACGAAATCAACCCCCCCCAAACAAAAAACACTCACGAACGCACAAGCCATTTTTCTAGGTTTGTATCTCTCACACACACCCACGTAGGTGGGGGACGTGCACGAAGAGAAGAGGTGCACGCACGACACACGTACTCCCGTCTCTTTCCCAACCACACCCGCGCGGGTACACGGTGGAGCTCATTTCTGTACGAAAAGGCAGCCCACATGGTAATTTGACACGTGTACTGGTTGTCCACTTGATGGAGGGAGGATCGTCTACCATGGGTGAACAAACAAATTATGACTTGACGCATTATGTTAAAAAAGAGGCTAACCATGTGGGGCCTACCTTAGAGGCAAGGCTCTATACACTGGAGTACTTTTGATGTGTCCCGTCAACTCGCAGAACGAGGAGAAGCTTGCTTAGTACGCCGTCTCCCCCGCCCACGGGCGCGGTGGCTCGCAGGATGAGGTGAAGCTTGCTTACTAGTAGTAGTACTGTACGCCTTACGCCCGCTCCCTCGCCCACGCGCGCGGTGGCTCGCAGGACGAGGAGAAAATTTTACTACTCCCTCCGTTTACTCCTCGTCCCTACTACCTTGGTTAGAGAGATTACCATATTGTTTGGAACATATATGTCCTTTAGTAGATTTCAATATGAACTACTAGTACATACTCCAAACACTGATGTATATAGACGTATTTTAGAGTGTAGATTCACTCATTTTGCTCCGTATGTAGTCCATATTGAGGCCCTGTTTGGTTCATAAGTCCTAGGACTTTTTCTAGTCCCAGCTAAAAAGTCCCTACTCATTAAAAAGTCCCTCCCTATTTGTTTTCAGGGACTAAAAAGTCCCTAGTCCCTCCCTAGAGGTTATTGAATGACCATGTTACCCCTAGTATACAGAAAAATAATAACTAAACAACACGATGGGGCGGCGGGGCAATGGGTGCAGGGAGGGGCATTGTTGGAAAAGTCCCCAAAAAGACTCTCCTTGAGAGTCTTCTTCATTAAGTCCCAAAAAGCAAGTTTTAGTCCCTAGTAGTTCCTCCTGTTTGGTTAAGAAGTCTCTAAGAGGGACTTTTTCTAGTCCCTACACTAAAAAGTCCCTCGAAACAAACACCCCCTGCATAAAGTTGAGACACTTATTTTGGAACGGAGGGAGTACATATTTGCTATGATCTTTTTGAGGAACCGATATTTGCTATGATCTGTCAATCATTGAGATGCAATAGCATGCATGTTAGTCTCCTTTGTATTTGATGAAATGTTGCAACGGGCAACCTTGGATGCAAGATACATGTAACAGAAACTGGAAGCTTCACAGCATTGTACTATCTCGCTGATAAATTACAGTACGTACTATACTAGTACTTCCTCCGTTCCTAAATATAAGTTTTTGTAGAGATTTCACCATGAACCACATACGGATGTATATAGATGCATTTTAAGTGTAGATTCATTCATTTTATTCCGTATGTGGTCCACCTAGTGGAATCTCTACAAAGACTTATATTTAGGAACGGATGAAGTACTATGTAAAGAGTTAGGTGTCGCACGGTGTCCAGAAAATATGGTGATAGTGTGAGGTGGTCCATGTAATCACCGAGCCTGCGTGTTTTCACTGCTCTTGCACTCCTCCGCCGTAAGAATGGAGAAAATTGTAATCTAGTAGTACCTCCTTTCGCCGAAAGCGTGGGACATCCAGCAGTCCTACCACCTCAGTAATAATGACCAATGAGCCGTCAAATCACATAGTCCCAGCAGTAAGTTGGACGGACAAAGCAACCATCACTCTTGAATCCACTTCTCCCATCAACGCAGGCGCCAGTGAGAGGTCGCGTCTACTCTGCCCGGGCATGAATGCGGCACCGATTCTTTGGAGCGGCGCTGACCGTTTCGGGCGGGAAGCGCGCGCGGGCGATGGAGGGGCTTTGGGTGGGCCAGGCTGGTCAGGAGCGGGCGTGGCAGCTGTCCTCCTGTCCCTACCGGACACCCGGAAACGAGAGGATGCACCGACTCTCGCGGCTAAAATCGTACACTACACACCATCTCTCTGTAGGACTAGGTCAATCTGTCGCTCTCTCTAACACACACATGTTGTTAAACACACACACGCATACGCACACACAGGTTCATAGGATAGGAAAATCGTGCGAGTGCGAAGCCACGGGAAGTGAGATACAAATGGAGTACGTACAAGAAGAGAAGAGGTGACGAATATTCCATCAAACCTGGACTGAGGAGTAGTACTCCCTCCGTCTAGGTGTTAAGTCATCTTACGGAAATCAGATATTCCCAAAATGTTTAGGCGTCGTCCATTAACTTTGCATCTCAGTCCCCTCCTGGCCTCGTTGCTAGCGAGCGCTGTTACTTAGGGAGCATTTGGATACTTAGCAAGAACAACTTATAGCATAGCAGGGCAAGGTTAGGCATTTGGAACTGTTAAAATATGTTAGCTTTTTTGGGCCAGCTAGCTTGGGTGGGCTAGAAAAACCTTGCTAGCTCAGGAGAGCCAGATCGGCTCGCTTCTGACGGCAAACTTCGCGTAGTAGTAACATAGACTAGTAACACATGCATGTTACTAGTCCAAGTTACTCACCACTATGACCAGCCTAAGCAATGTAACCAAACGCTCCTTACTCTGCCTTGTTATCTCCCCCGGAAACCCAATGCATGGAGCGCAACTACGCGTTGATCAGTCAAGAAATCAAAGTCGGCTTGCATGCGAGTTAATAGGTGGCCCTGCATGGTAGCTAAAACAGCATCTCTTAGTTGTTTGGATTAATTTTTGCGTTTAGAGACAGAAATCAGGGCTATGATTGGAGGAATGACCGGTCAAGTTTCTCCTTCTCCTCCAATCTGCTTGCACCTTGGTCCCGCTGCACCTTCTAATGTGACTTATTACACCTAGACGGAGGGAGTCGTACGAGATACGGTGGCACACTGACTTAGGTCGAATACAAGTGCCCAAAATTGTGTGCATGTTAGAATAAGGATTCACTTAAAATAGTACGTGAGCGAACAGAGGGATCAATTGGACAGTGTTCCCAAGCAGTAGCGAGATGTGTGAGGTAAGATACACCGCTGGCGCTTTTACTTTTTCTTATTAATTTGTTTGTTTCACCCTCTGACTGGTGGGACCCAACGTACTACGTGGAGAGAGGTAAGGTGACTAAGGCTGCATAATTTCTGCACCACTGTGGATAGTCTTACCACCAAAGGCACATGACACGATTATGATTTAAATCCCAATGACTCCCACACACACAAAAAAAAACACGGCATGCTTGTCACACGAATGCAGGAATGTATAAAAGGTTATTTTCCTCTCGTTGAACATAACGGGAGGGTTGTGTAGCTGATTAGCCTGTTCGCTCATCAAACTTGAGGTCTCGGGTTCGATAACTACACTTGAGCATAATTCGTGCCAAGAGGATTCTTTGACTAGTCAAAATGGATGGATACGGAGCTATACGATCTCGTAGTGACCGTATAATCACCTCATCACGTATAAGCTGCAGCCTCGGTGCTTGTTTTCTAGGGTTTGCACTCTTCACACTCTCTCCAGTATATATATACACACTGGAGCCTCAGCGCTTGTAGTTGCTCTCTTCACACACCCTCACCCTCTCCAGATCTAAACAAGACTTCGTTGGCCTCTCTCTCTCTCCCCTCACTGCTGGTCTGCTTGTAGTTGCTCTCTTCACACTCTCTCACCCTCTCCAGATCTAAACAAGACTTCGTTGGCCTCTCTCTCTCCCCTCACTGCTGGTCAAAGAGCCGGCAGGATCCATCCGCCGGGAAGGGAAGGAGGCTTAACGCTGTCGCCGTCGGCGAGGGAGGGAATCCACTACCGGCGCAGCTGTTCACTTTCACCTAGCGGCGGCGCAGGAGGGCCTCCGACCCCTTCTTCTTTGCCCCGCACATAGTGTGGGTCGAACGGCTTCCGGTCGCCCACCGAACCACACCCCAAGAACCTTAAGGTATAATTTACTTATTCCACATGCATTGCTCTAGCTGCATGTGGGCTTTTTCCGCTTCTCCACTCGAATCTAGGTGTTGGATCAAACAGGAAAGTAGTGGGGAAAGTTGTATAGCATGAATCTAGGACGTGGTTCAAAGAGGAAAGGAATGGGGGAAAGTAGTGGGAAAAGTTGTATAGCATGAACCTAGGACGTGGTTCAAAAAGGAAAGGAAGGGGGAAAGTAGTGGGGAAAGTTGTATCACATGAATCTAAGACGTGGTTCAAAGAGGACAGGAATGGGGGAAAGTAGTGGGGAAAGTTGTATAGCATAAATCTAGGATGTGGTTCAAAGAGGAAAGGAAGTGGGGAAAGTACTAGTACAGACTGGCTATCCAGCACCTACGTTGGTCGAAAAGGGAAAACAATGACAAACGCAGTACGCACATCTGTAACGAACTGATCTTTTGTTTTGTGGGACAAGGCTATAGAGTTTGAGTAGGACTAGATTTACTGCGCTCACATAGGGAAAGGTGTCTAAAGATAACAAAACTGGGACCAACACAAATACGCTCCTTGGTTGTTTGTTCTTTGTTGCAATAGACTATGCAGCACCCTAGTACATCGGTAGATGCACATGGTGTTGGTGCGTCCACCGTCCCGTGCAACTCTTTAGCTGTTGTTAATCTAAGGCCCTGTTTGGTTAAAAACTCCCTAGTCCCTACCTTCTTGGTTCCAGGGACTAAACATGGACTAGAGGTTATTAAATGACATGCTAAAACACCATGTTACCCCTAGTAATGAACTAATAGAGACAAGGTGCGATGCGTGGCAGGGGAAACTGTTGGAAAAAGTCCCAAAAAGACTCTCCCTCGGGGTCTTCTTTCTTTAGTCCCAAATGCCCACTTTTAGTCCCTAAAATTCCCTCCTGTTTGGTTTAGATGGGACTGACACGGAGTTTTTTTAGTCCCTCCACCAAAATGTTCCTATAAACAAACACCCTCTAATAATGCCGCTGGAAAATTGATTCAATCCCACAGTTAAAAGCGAATTACATGTTTAATGAATTTTATTGTTAATATAATCTCTCTGTTAATATAAATCAATGCCACCGTTTGAGAAATCCTACTGTCTTGCTTTCTTTCCCATTTAGATCAGGTAGCTGCTTCTTTTTGTTGGCTTCTGTGTCATCCACCGTTATTGACCACTAGTTGTTTCCTTTGCACCTCTGTGTAAACAGGGTTATCTACTTCACCTCGTTGCCATTGTGACCTTTTGTTGCACTGCACAAAACACTTTTGTTTTAAGAGTGTTTTGTGTAGTTCAACCAAAATGTCACACCGACAATGTTGCTTGATTGCTTAATCCTAGTGGAACTGCACAAGAGGAGATCTTACTTCCTATCCAAGTTGGCAAATTTGGTTCAGATCTTCTTCTTGTGAGTTGTTTGAATTCCGCGTCATGAGAGGTCAGTACTAGCCTTCTTTCACATGATTCTGCAGTGTGCTTTCATATGTTATGCTACTTGTACCGTAATGTTGCTTGATTTTAGTGAACTGCACAAATGGAGATAAGACTTCCAATCTGTATGTGCACCGTAATATCCCATTGAGGTAAGATAAGGATATTTCACAACTGTTGGCCTGTATTTTGCCACTTTCATCGGAAAATTAATGTCATTGTTTAGTGCTATACTTGTGCAACCTAATTGACATGCCAAATCTTACATTGAAGGCGAAGCTTGTCTGTTATTGAACCAAGTGATGAAGGGGAAGAACAAGCGGAAGAAAAACAAAAATCAACTCCCGGTGCTGTAATGAAGCACTGGAACTGTGATGACTCAAGTAATGATATAGTTTTGCATCTTAATTTATTGCTATGGCTGGAACGAGCAATTGTTTTGCCACTGATTTGATGCCACTCTTAATGTAATACGTAATTATATCTACTTGTGCAAACAGGGATCTTCTTTGAAGATACCATATATTTTAGTGGAACTACACAAGAAGATGTTGGAAACATTAAACTAATCGAGGAGTATATAGTAAGCATGGCCGACACAGTAGATAGCAACAGATGGTTCCAAAGAAGTGCTTCATCTGTATGCTCTACACAATAAGCCTCCTGACAAAGGTTGGTACTCATCCACTGATTTCATCCATATGATTGAGCTTTGTCATCTCTATTGGTGTTGTGCTACTGTTTAGATACTGTCATGAAAAAGTGGTATTGTCCTTGAGAAGTGCTTCATCTGTGCTGTTTTAAATATTTCCTTTCCTTTTTTCGAGCAAACAGGGATGCTAGCATTTAGTTGTCCTCTTGTCTTTGCACAACAGGATCATCCTCCTCTGAAGAAGAATATGGAGTACGTGAAGTGACTAGTTCCGATTATGCCAGGATGAAGAAGCCCTGTCTATCTTCTCATCAGAAGGAGCAGTTGAAGGATGGTTACATTACTCCCCACAAGACCAAACTAACTTCAGCTCAGAAGGACTGACAAATCTCCATTTTCTTGCTGTGATGCACGAGTACAATGTTGTTCTCGGATTCTTTTCGGTGAGTTCCATTTTTCTAAAAGTGTGCTCTACATGGACCATGTAGGTGCATGTTTAAACTGTCAATTCATAGTACAGTTTGCTTTATAGTAATCACTTTTTTTGTATTTGTGCAAACAGGGGTGCTCAGCTTGATTTCAATGGGAACTGCACAAAATGTTCATGAATACATCGAATCATTCATATCCACCACAAGAAAGGAGGTGCCGATAAGTTCAAGGCGTTGCAACATATAAGGGAGAAATCATACAAGCTACGCACGAATTTGGTTGATTTTGGTGGAACTGCACAAAAAGAACAGCTGGTTTATTTAGCATGAGGTGCCATGTCAATGTCCGAACTGATGGCAAACCCTGCCCATTCCACAATCGTAGGCATTTGATATTTTGGAATGGGAAAACCTTGTCAAATTTTGCTCATTGATTTTAGCAAGAAGACATGCGTTTGATATTTTCGAATGGGATGCCCTTTGCTGTCAGCAGCGTCGATCCATTTTTATTTATTCCTTAGTTGTGAAGTAAATATTGGCTCTGACATGTGAATCACTGAGATGCATAATCATCGATTGTTTTGAATGTTCTCTATGAATTGCCAGGCCTGTGTGTTTGATTGCAATGTACATGAATGCTAAAAAGCTGCTCAAACTCTTTGTACTCCTTCTGTTCCTTTTTACTTCGCGCATTGTGAAAGTGCATACTTTTTTTCTATAATATTGGTCAAAGTAGAGATACTTTGACTGCAGACAAAACCTGTATGCATACTTAAAAGGACCGGAGGGAGTACATGTGAAACTGCTGCAAACGAGGTGATTACCCTAGGAATAATGCTAGTACGTATCGTTTTGCATGTTCATCCAATGCCAGTGATACAAGAATTCGAACTAATCGAAATAAATTCATTCATACACGGTCGGATTTCATATAAACATGCCGGGTTTCATTACATTTCATACATTCTTCAACTAAAAAGGGGTGCACTGGAGGTATAATTAATTAACCGAAGCTACCCACCTGTGTCCGGCTGAGCCGAACAGAAGCTTCAGTGACTTAACTGCAGGTGCGGTTGCGTAACTAACATGTGGCCCAGATGCCTGTTGGGCCCATGTGTCAGTCAGCCAACTGCACGAGCAGTTAAGTAGAAGCAACGTCCTTCTCCAACATAGCTCTCCGACTCCATGTCACCACCAAGAAGCTAACCGACCGTCAGTCGTCAACCCGCCTAGCTTGGATTCAACCGGAGGGTAGCAGCGGTGGCCTTACTTGGACCCGAGCGACGGCGACCTACCGTGTTCCTCTTCCTCGTTTTCTGTGTGGCGCGGCCTCGCTGGCAGCGGGGCGGGGCCTCGGCGGAGCCGGCGATGTCCTCTGTCTCGTTGCCGGTGGGCGGCGCCTCGGCGGAGCGGGGTAAATCCTCCCCCTCGTTGCCGGCAGGGTGGGGCCACAGCGGAGCCGGCGGTGTCCTCTGCCTCGTTGTTGGCGCCGCGGGGCCTCGGCGGAGTAGGGCCTCGTCGACGCCAGCGAAGCGGGGACTCGTCGGAGCCAGCATTGTCCTCTGCCTCGTCCTCGGTCTCGCCAAACAGCACCTCGCCCGCTTCATCGCCCTCTTTGTAGGCGGCCGCAGCCTCCGCCACCTGCATGCGGTACTGCCAGCGCTCGAGGCGGCCCTCGTGGGCGGAGTGGTACGACTCGAGCAGTGCCTCCTGCTTCCCCGCTCCACAGCGATCTGCTCCTCTGCCTGCAGGTGCTCCTGGAGGAGATGGTGGTTGTAGGCGGCGTCGGCCTGCGCCTCCCGGAACGGCTCCTCACGCTTCTGCCTCACTATGTCCATATATTGGGCACGGGCCTCGCCGATGGTCATGGTGCAATGCACCGGCAAGGATGGCGCGGAGGAGGGGGTTGGCGCCGGATCATCGACTGCCATGTTCTCCATTGGGACGTCGTCGTCCTCCGGCTGCCTACCGGCCAGCCAGTCGGCAGCAATGGCTGCCATCTCCTTGTGGTCCGCTGTCCGGCCGTCCCGAAGAGCGCTGGAGCGCGAGGAAGCCATGGTGGGCAGTAGTGGTGTGGACAGGAGCAAGGGAAGGGATGCGGATGACTGCGGCTATGGCCGGCGGAGCGGTTTATATAGCAATGGTGGGCGGCGGAGGGACGGACGTGTGGCGTCGGAGTAGCCGCCTCGGCAACTGGGTATCATTAATGTGGGCGACAGAAGGACGGACGGATGGCACTTGTGTCGTTTGAAGGCGGAGCAATCACCTGCACCGGGAAGCGGGGCGGGCGGCGCTGATCGTTTCAGGCGGAAAGCGCGCGCGGACGAGGGAGGCAGTCTAGGTGGGCCAGGGCAGTCAGACTCGTGCTTGGCAGCGGGTCGGTCCAGCGGCCGGACATGCTGGCTCGCCAGCTAGCTCGCCGAGCTGAGCGACGACAATCAGATGATGTACGTAGCTTCTGACTAGGAGCCAGCGCCACTGTCCAAGCCGGTTCATGCCGTGTTCACCATAGAGCAGGTGCGGCCGCACTTCGATGCCCTAATGGCGGAAGAGCTACCAGCGCAGGAGGACCTGTGCTGCAACCTCCATCTCCTCAACGAGCACCGGTGAACAAGCGAACGACAATGTCGTTGCGGACATGTGGCCCTATGATCATGGCTTCCCGAATGAGCAGCGGGCGCTGTATCAGACCATCCGTAGGGCCCGTGAGGCCCGCTCCGTCGTCCTTTGAGTTGTTGCGCTCGCCGTGGCGCCGTCGTCTCGCGTTGTCAACATGGTCAACGGACATGAGGATGAGGAGATGACTTTACTTGGAGAGGATGACAGTGGGGGCCCACCAGGGCCATATCCGCACATACGCAAGTGCCTCCTTATTAGTATATAAAACTATAACTTTTTTTGCTTCCTCCTGGTTTCCTGACATCACGGTCCCACACCATTGTCAAACTATGTAGTCAATAAACGAGAGAATTGCACAAGAAGCGGCCGACAACTGGGACCAAGCAGCTCGAGCAGTATTTGTGTTTTTGAGGTGTGAGCACTGCAGAGTTTTTTCTTGAGCGATGTTTAGCCCAGATATTAATTTTTCTCCTCTGAACAACAACGAAAACATCGCTGCAGGTATTAACTGGGCGGGCTGCGGCCCGTCTAGCCCAGGCCAGATATCCAGCCCAGATATTAAATTTTTTCAAGCTGAAAGTGGCTAACCCAGCTATACTTTTTTTTAAGGAATACCCAGGCAAGGTCAAGTTGTTATTCTCCGCCCCGCTGGGCTGCAAATCATTCCTAGGAGGGATGCATTAGGCTTAACAAGAAAATGAGCTTTAAGAAATAATAAATGGGATGTAATTATAAAAACTGTGCACTAACTATAAAAAATGCACCAAACACGTAATTACTTTATAAAATATTATTTTTGGATATTGAAAATTTTAATATCATTAATTGTTGCGAGCGCAATGTTTCGTTGGATTTTTACGTAATATAAATTTATATTGAAATTGTATTTAATCTGACTAGAAATTTCGGGATAAAAATATTTCGGATCCCATCAAAATGTGGGAAATTTTTTTGAATTCTGTTTTGAACGGTTGGTTGAAATGGGCTGTACTTTTAACAAACTATAAATGGGCTGTACATTCAAAAAATCTCAAATGGCTGCACATTCTTACAAATCTCAAATGGGCTATAAGTTCTCTGCCACACACTTGCGGCCTTACTAAGTTGACGCGTCCCCTCAAGAAAAAGAGAGTTGACGCATATGCAAGGCTTTGTCAACTTATAGTCAACACATGGTTCTAGCAGCAGTGGCCGTTGGATATCCATCCAGCGGATGTCGTGCTTCTTCTTCAACCTCGGATATTCTAGCTTCACCCACCCAAAAAATGATTCCTCCCCCTGACATCTGGGGCGCACCGTTTCGGAAGCTGACCTGTGGGCCTACTAAGTTGAAGCGTACCAGGGGCTTTGTCAACTTAGTCAATATAAACGATTCTAGCTGCAGTGACCGTACGATGTCCATCCAACGGCCGTTGTGCTTCTTCAACCTCTGGTCTTCTTGCTCCAGCCGCCCAAAGCAGCGCCGGTCGTGCCGCCTGCTCCTGCCTCCCGTGGCCGGCTGTGCTGCCACGCAGGCCTCATCGCCCCTACTACTCCCACTGCTGGCCAGGGCATCCCTCTACTCACCCACACCCCCTGTTATTCTGCGGCGACGGCAGCCTCACACCGCAGCTGAACCAGTGAACCCTCGTACTCCTCTCCACGTGGGCATCCACTGTCGCGTCTTCCCCGGCTCCGTGCCGTCCCCTTCCTAGGCCTCGCCGTCGTCCACCGCCCTGGTGCTCTCGGCGCGGCGTGGTCAACATGGTCAAGGAACGACTTCCATCGGAAGAGTACTGTACGTGGAGAGGCTGACAGCTGGGTCCACGGCGGCCGCAAGGAAGTGCTTCCTTATTACGCGCAAAATAATTATTCCTCCACCTGACAGCAGGGACCCACCGGACGGGCCACCGTATTTTGCAAAAAAAACGTTCCCCCCTGACTGCTGGGACCCACCAGCTACATCTTCGCATGCAAGGAAGTGCGTCCGGGCAAAAAAAACTATTCGCCCCCCTGACTGCTGGGACCCACTAGCTACATCTTTGCACGGAAGGAAGTGCCTGACAGTCGGAACCCACCTGGTCGAAGCGTACTTTGCGTTGTCATTCTGGTCGCGAACGTGTACGTACATACTGGTCGATGTAGAGGCGTGCATGTAGCATGTACACGTACGTACAGCGGCAGTGTGCAAGAAAGAAAATACGGCCACGTACGTACATACGGGCTGGGTCTCGAACGCCTACTCACGCATACATACGGCCAGGGCTCGTGTACATGGCTAGGTCGGAACGGAGAAACAGCGTCGTCATCGTGTTCAAGAGGAGCCAACCGGCTGGGTTGGAACGGAATGCGTCGTCGTGTTCATCGGGAGGGCTTGGACGGAACAACCGATGGAAACGAGGCCTGGCGTACTGCAGAACGGAGGAAACGGCCTTGTGTTCGACCAGCCACGTTCGAAACGGGATCCTGTTCATCGGGATGGGTCTGGCGTACCGCAAAACGGAGGATACAGACCTCCTACAGTCGAAACGGGGGTCCTGTTGATCGGGAGGGGTGTGGCGTACCGCAAAACGGAGGAAACGGACTTGTGTTGGAGCGCTACGGTCGAATCAGGGGTCCTGTTCATCGGGAGGGGTGTGGCGTACCACAAAACAGGACTCCACAGCATACTGTTCATCTCCACCGTCGACCCCCTCCAGCCTCCACGGGCTACTGTTCATCCACCGTCGACCTCCTCCAGCCTCCACCTGCGACTGTTCATCCAAGGGCTCCTGTTCATCCAGCCTCCACCGTGCGCTACTCCACCGGCTACTGTTCAACCTGTCCTCTCCACGGGCTCCTGTTCAACCACCCCTCCACGGGCTACTGTTCATCCAGCCCTCCACCGTCTACTGTTCATCCAGCCCTCCATGGGGTGGTCCTGTTCATCTAGCCCTCCACGGGGTCCTGTTCATCCAGCCCCAACCGGCTCGATCTATCGAGGTCCTGTTCATCCAGAGGAAACACCACGGGGTCCTATTCATCCACCCCCACCGGGAATTGTTCATCCACCCCCCCAGCAACGCTCACTGTTCATCTAGATGCAGCATTGATCGGCTTCAGTTAGCAGCAGTAGCGAAGGAATCGCTCGATCGGGTTCAGTTAACAGCCATCGATCGATCGCTCGGGTTCAGTAACACGTAGCCTGCAGTGCAATCGCTCGGTGTCGGTAGGCGAACACCTCGCTCGGGTTCAGTTAGAGCCCAACGCCTCGCACCCACGCGCGTGAGTGTACGAGAGAAACGCGCAAACCTCCGTGCATCGCTCGGCCTCGACCACCCACTGTAACCACGAACACCCCGATATTTTCCTAGCGCTCGCTTCTACCACGGGTTTTCCGTCATGGACGGCCCAAAGAATGTCATGCAGCTGCGTCTCCGGCCCGCCCAGGACGAAAAGCCCATTTTCTGTCATGATTTTTTGTCATAGAAGTAGGAGCCCACCACATCTATGATGATACCGGGTTTTGTCATAGTTATCGTCATAGAAGTGTCATAAGTATGACAGAAAAAATTTCGTTCGGCCCAAAATGTCACGGATGTGTCTTTTTTTTGTAGTGCAAAACTTCAACAGAAAATCTCATGAGCTCCGTTAGTATAAGAAAATAAACCACCACTTTAAGGTACTGTAATGAACTCATTCTTTATTTATATTGGTGATAAACCTACTGTATTCCAACTTTCTATAGGGTTCATACCCCCTGATACTACTCATAGATTCATCAAAATAAGCAAACAACACACGAAAAACAGAATATGTCAAAAACAGAACAGTGTGTAGCAATCTGATCTGTTTGAATACTTCTGGAACTCCAAAAATTCTGAAAAACTAGGAAAACCTGGATAATTTGTATATTAATCTTCTTCAAAAGGAATTGGCATTTTATCTCGTTCTGGTGATTTCAACAATTATTTCCGTGAGCACAAAGTTTCTGTCTTTTTCAGCAAGATCAAACAACTATCACCAAAGAAGATTCTATCGGTTCTACTTGGCACAAACACTAATTAAAACAAAAAAACACAATCATAACAGAAGCTAGATGAATTATTTATTACTAAATAGGAACAAAAAGCAAAGAACAAAAATAAAATTGGGTTGCCTCCCAACAAGCGCTATTGTTTAATGCCCTTAACTAGGCATTGATAATTTCGATGATGCTCCCATGAAAGACAAGAATTGAAGCACAAAGAGAGCATCATATAGCATATGGAAAACACATCTAAGTCTAACATACTTCCTATGCATAGGGATCTTATAGTCAAATAAATTATCAAGACAAGCAAAAACTAGCATATGCAAGAAAGAAGTGAGAAACAATAACAATCTCAACATAACGAGAGGTAATTTAGTAACATGAAAATTTCTACGACCATAGTTTCCTCTCTCATAATAATTACATGTGGGATCATATTCAAATTCAACAATGTAGCTCTCACATAAAATTTTCTCTATGTGATCCACATGCATGCAAAGTTGGCACTCTTCCAAAATAGTGGGAATATCATTAACTAAAGTCATCACCTCTCCAAACCCACTTTTATCAAAAACTTCATAAGATTGAACATTATCCAAATATGTGGGATCTAAAGTTGACAATCTTCCAAACCCACTTTAGTATTATTGCAAACATTATTATCAATCTCATATTCATCATGGGGCTTAAATAAATTTTCAAGATTGTAAGAAGAATCACCCAAATCATGATCATTGCAACAAGTAGTGGACATAGAAAAACTAGCATCCCCAAGCTTAGGGTTTTGCATATCATTAACACAATTGACATTAATAGAATTTATAATAATATCATTGCAATCATGCTTTTCATTCAAGGAGCTATCGTGAATCACTTCATAAGTTTCTTCTTTCAACACTTCATCACAATTTTCAGATTCACGAATTTCAAGCAAAACCTCATAAAGATAATCTAGTGCACAAAACTCACTAGCAATTGGTTCATCATAATTGGATCTTTTAAAAAGATTAGCAAGAGGATGAGGATCCATAACAATAGATTTTCAGCAAGCGAAGATGCAAGCAAATAGAAGCCACATGGCAACACAAGTAAACAAAAGATCTAACGAGAAAAAGGCGAACGGAAAAGAGGGGCGAATAAAACGGCAAATTTTTGTGAAGTGGGAGAGAGGAAAATGATAGGCGAATGGCAAATAATGTAATGCGAGGGAGAAGAGTTTATGATGGGTACTTGGTATGTCTTGACTTGGCGTAGATCTCCCCGGCAACGGCGCCGGAAATCCTTCTTGCTACCTCTTGAGCATGCGCTGGTTTTCCCTTGAAGAGGAAAGGGTGATGCAGCAAAGTAGCATAAGTATTTCCCTTAGTTTTGAGAACCAATGTATCAATCCAGTAGGAAACAACACACAAGTCACCTAGTACCTGCACAAACAATCAAGAACCTTGCAACTAACGCGATAAAGGGGTTGTCAATCCCTTCACGGTCACTCGCAAAAGTGAGATCTAATAAAGATAGTAAAGTAAATATTTTTGGTGTTTTGGTTGTATAGATTGGAAAGTAAAGATTGCAAAATAGTAAACGAGATGCGATGTAAATAAAAGAGATGCAATATAATAAGAAATAGGCCCAGGGGCCATAGGTTTCACTGGTGCTTCTCTCAAGATAGCATGTATTACGGTGGGTGATACGTGTCCAACGGATCTATAATTTATAAAGTATTCATGCTATTATATTATCTGTTTTGGATGTTTATGGGCTTTATTAAACACTTTTATATTATTTTTGGGACTAACCTATTGACCCAGAACCCAGTGCCAGTTCCTGTTTTTTCCCTTGTTTCAGTGTTTCGAAGAAAAGGAATATCAAACGGAGTCGAAACGGAATGAAACCTTCTGGAGAAGTTATTTTTGGAAGGAAAGCAACCCAGGGGACTTGGAGTCCACATCAAGAAAGCAACGAGGAAGGCACGAGGCAGGGGGCGTGCCCACCCCCCTGGGCGCGCCCTCCACCCTCGTGGGGCCCTCGTGGCTCCCCTGACGTATTTCTTCCGCCTATATACATCCATATACCCTAAAACGATCGGGGAACAGAAGAGATCGGGAGTTCCGCCGCCGCAAGCCTCTGTAGCCACCAAAAACCTCTCGGGAGCCTGTTCCGGCACCCTCCCGGAGGGGGGAACCCTCATCGGTGGCCATCTTCATCATCCCGGCGCTCTCCATGATGAGGAGGGAGTAGTTCACCCTCGGGGCTGAGGGTATGTACCAGTCGCTATGTGTTTGATCTCTCTCTCTCTCGTGTTCTTGATTTGGCACAATCTTGATGTATCGCGAGCTTTGCTATTATAGTTGGATCTTATGTTTCTTCTCCCCCTCTACTCTCTTGTAATGGATTGAGTTTTCCCTTTGAAGTAATCTTATCGGATTGAGTCTTTAAGGATTTGAGAACACTTGATGTATGTCTTGCATGTGCTTATCTGTGGTGACAATGGGATGTTCACGTGATCTACTTGACGTATGTTTTGGTGATCAACTTGCGGGTTCCGTGACCTCGTGAACTTATGCATAGGGGTTGGCACAGGTTTTCGTCTTGACTCTCCAGTAGAAACTTTGGGGCACTCTTTGAAGTACTTTGTGTTGGTTGAATAGATGAATCTGAGATTGTGTGATGCATACCAGTAGCTATGTGTTTGATCTCTCTCTCTCTCTCATGTTCTTAAGACGGTACGATCTTGATGTACCACGAGCTTTGCTATTATAGTTGGATCTTATGATGTTTCTTCTCCCCCTCTACTCTCTTGTTTGAGTTTTCCCTTTGAAGTAATCTTATCGGATTGAGTCTTTAATGATTTGAGAACACTTGATGTATGTCTTGCCGTGTGTATCTGTGGTGACAATGGGATATCACGTGATTCACTTGATGTATGTTTTGGTGAGCAATTTGCGGGTTCCGCCCATGAACCTATGCATAGGGGTTGGCACACGTTTTCGTCTTGATTGTTCGGTAGAAACTTTGGGGCACTCTTTGAAGTACTTTGTGTTGGTTGAATAGATGAACTTGAGATTGTGTGATGCATATCGTATAATCATACCCACGGATACTTGAGGTGACATTGGAGTATCTAGGTGACATTATGGTTTTGGTTGACTTGTGTCTTAAGGTGTTATTCTAGTACGAACTCTAGGGCTGTTTGTGACACTTATAGGAATATCCCAACGGATTGATTGGAAAGAATAACTTTGAGGTGGTTTCGTACCCTACCATAATCTCTTCGTTTGTTCTCCGCTATTAGTTACTTTGGAGTGACTCTTTGTTGCATGTTGAGGGATAGTTATATGATCCAATTATGTTATTATTGTTAAGAGAACTTGCACTAGTGAAAGTATGAACCCTAGGCCTTGTTTCCTAGCATTGCAATACCGTTTACGCTCAGTTTTATCATTAGTTACCTTGCTGTTTTTATATTTTCATATTACAAAAACCTATATCTACCATCCATATTGCACTTGTATCACCATCTCTTCGCCGAACTAGTGCACCTATACAATTTACCATTGTATTGGGTGTGTTGGGGACACAAGAGACTCTTTGTTATTTGGTTGCAGGGTTGTTTGAGAGAGACCATCTTCATCCTACGCCTCCCACGGATTGATAAACCTTAGGTCATCCACTTGAGGGAAATTTGCTACTGTCCTACAAACCTCTGCACTTGGAGGACCAACAACGTCTACAAGAAGAAGGTTGCGTAGTAGACATCAAGCTCTTTTCTGGCGCCGTTGCCGGGGAGGTGAGTGCTTGAAGGTATATCTTTAGATCTTGCAATCGAATCTTTTTGTTTCTTGTTTTAGCACTAGTTTAGTTTATAAAAGAAAACTAAAAAAATGGAATTGAGTTTGTCTCATACGCTTCATCTTTTTAATATCTTTCGTGAGTATGATGGAAAGGAAAATTGTGCCAAAGTGTTAGAAGAAGAATGCATTAAAATGTTTGGCACTAAATCTTTGAATGATGAGCATGATTGCAATGTTGTTAGTATGAACTCCTTGAATATCCATGGTACTAATGATGATTGCACTAGTTATGATGAAAATGTCTCCAATAAACATGTCAATTTTTGTGGAGTGCATTGGGTTTGTAAGTACACACCAAATAGGGAAGATAGATATTGCAACAGGCATAAGTACTTAGAAACTAAATTGTTGCAAGAAAGGCTAGATGATTGTGCTGAAAATTTAAATTTTCTTAGCCGTACTTGTGGGCTTTGCAATGAACAGGGTCATTTAGCCATCCGTTGCAAATTGTTTCATGATCTAATCGTGTCCAAAAATTGTGATGACTTGATTTCCCTTGCACATTATAATGAACTCGGTTTGCTTATGGGTTACGAAGAAATGAAACGTATAACTAAGCATCTTCCAGAATTTGCCCGTTATAAACTTCTTGGTTTTGATCTAGAGGAAATTTATATGTATTGTGCGGTGAATTGCATTGAAAATCCTTATATTGCCAATTACATAAAGAAAATAAAGCAAATAGAAGATGAAGAGAATACTAATGAAAGGGAAGAGACTTCCCAATATCCTCCTATTATTTCTTATGATGAATCAGGTAATGAGGAGGAGCCTTCTATTCAACCAATCTCATCAATAAGGAGCTCCAAAAAGAGGATTGAACCCACACATGATGTGGTGAATAAGAAGAAAAGAAAAAGTAAGAGAGGTAAAAAGATATGTCTCCCAAATAATGTTGCTCCTACTATTGTTGTGCCTCATGAAAATGAATCAAAAATAATTATGGAAGATGATGCACTTGATGATGATCTCGTTATGCCTATTGCTTGTTGTGATGATTATTATTGGGAAGATAATGATACTTTTTATGATCTTGAAAATCTGTTTGGCACTTGCTTGGAAGATTATGATAATAATGTTTGCTATACTATTGGTGCTATCCATACTATTAATGATGAGAGTGGTTATGCTTATGATATGAAAGTGGGTTCTACCTATGATGATTATATTGATGAAAGTGGGTTTGGAAGAGTGTCAACTTTAGGAAGTAATGATCCGACTATTTTGGAGGATGTTGAATCTTATAATATTTATGAAAGTGGATTTGGAGAGGTCATGACTTTATTTAGTGATGTATCCACTATTTCGGAAGAGGTTTCAATTGATTATGATGAGAACAAAGTTGCTACTTATGATGATTATTGTGATGAAACTTATGCTATAAAAAGTAGTGATGATTATATTTATAAAACTTGTCATGATTACCCTTTTTCTGAACATTACTCTTTTAATGTGGAAACAATTTATAGTATTCAAGTCTCTTATGATACTCCCACTATTCTGAATGAGAAGAATTTTGCTTATGTGGAGAGTAGTAAATTTTCTATGCTTATAAATCATGAAAAGAATGCTTTATGTGATAGTTATATTGTTGAATTCATTCATGATGCTACTGAAAATTATTATGAGGGAGGAATATATGCTTCTAGGAATTGCAATAATATCAAGTTTCCTCTCTATGTGCTTAAAGTTTTGAAGTTATGCTTGTTTTGCCTTCCTATGCTAGTTGATTATTGTTCCCATAAGTTGTTTGCTCACAAAATCCCTATGCATAGGAAGTGGGTTAGACTTAAATGTGCTAGTCATATTCTTCATGATGCTCTCTTTATGTTTCAATTCTTATCTTTTATGTGAGCATCATTGAAATCATCATGCCTAACTAGGGGCGTTAAACGTTAGCGCTTGTTGGGAGGCAACCCAATTTTATTTTAGTTTCTTGATTTTTGGTTCTGTTTAGTAATAAGTAATCCATGTAGATTCTGTTTAGATTTTGTGTGTGTTTTAATTAGTGTTTGTGCCAAGTAGAACCTTTGGGAAGACTTGGGTGAAGTCTTTATGATCATGCTGTAAAAAACAGAAACTTTAGCGCTCACGAGATTAGCTTCAACTTTTTACTGGAGAGTGCTATTTAGTTGATTCTTTTTGCAGATGATTACTAGACAAATTACTCAGGTCCAACAATTTAGTTTAGAATTTTTGGAGTTCCAGAAGTTTGCGTTTGATACAGATTACTACAGACTGTTCTGTTTTTGACAGATTCTGTTTTTCGTGTGTTGTTTGCTTATTTTGATGAATCTATGGCTAGTAAAATAGTTTATAAACTATAGAGAAGTTGGAATACAGTAGGTTTAACACCAATATAAATAAATAATGAGTTCATTACAATACCTTGAAGTGGTTTTTTGTTTTCTTTCGCTAACGGAGCTTACGAGTTTTCTGTTGAGTTTTGTGTTGTGAAGTTTTCAAGTTTTGGGTAAAGATTCGATGGAATATAGAATAAGGAGTGGCAAGAGCCTAAGCTTGGGAATGCCCAAGGCACCCAAAGGTAATATTCAAGGATAACCAAGAGCCTAAGCTTGGGGATGCCCCGGATGGCATCCCCTCTTTCGTCCTCGTTCATCGGTAACTTTACTTGGAGCTATATTTTTATTCACCACATGATATGTGTTTTGCTTGGAGCGTCATTTTATTTTCTTTAGATTTGCTTGCTGTTTGAATAAAATACCAAGATCTGAAATTCTCAAATGATAGAGAGTCTTCACATAGCTACATAATTATTTAACTACTCATTAATCTTCACTTATATCTTTTTGGAGTAGTTTGTCATTTACTCGTGTGCTTCACTTATATCCTATGAGTACATGGTTGAATGATTTGAATGTCATAAATCTGAAATTATATATGTTTCATATGCCTTTCCCATGGGGAGTAATGCCTTCACACATAAGAAGTAGAGGCGGTAAATTTATTGAAGGTTAGCAAGCATTGTATTGGTCACTTGAACAATTCATGAAAGAATATTGAAGGAAGAGAGATTTCACATATAATACTATCTTGGACATCTTCTATGATTGTGATCCCCATTAATTATTTTCAAACTTGAACAAATTAGTTGAAGTTGGACAAGGAAGACAACATAATGAGTTATGCTTGGGTATATTTGTATAGAAGTTATATTGTTATGGATCCTCTAACATGTGGTGCTTGCTATTTAGAATCCTTTGCTAGCCAAAATATCTGTACTAAGAGGGAATACTGCTTGTGCATCCAAATTCCTTTAACCAAGTTTCTTCCATGAGTGTCCACCATATCTACCTATATGCGGTATTTACTTGCCGTTCCAAGTAAATTTGCATGTGCCAAACTCTAAACCTTCAAATAATAATCTGTTTTGTATGCCCGAATCGCTCATGTAGCGACTACGGGTTAGCAGTATCTTCTATGCTAGGTGGGTTATTCTCACGATGAGTGGACTCCGCTCATCATTCACGAGAAAATGGCTGGTAACTGGGATGCCCAGTCCCATGATCAAAAGGATTAAAATCAAATAAAAAATAATTGCAAACAAAATTCCCCCAGGTTTGATGTTAGTTGGAGGCACCCGTTGTTTCGGGCAAGCCATGGATTGATGATTGCTGGTGGAGGGGGAGTAAAAGTCTTTACCTTTCTGTTTGGGAACCGCCTATAATGTATGTAGTATGGAAGATATTGGAAACTCTTGGTCGTTATGTTGACAATGAAA
This sequence comes from Triticum aestivum, assembly GCF_018294505.1. NCBI lineage: Eukaryota > Viridiplantae > Streptophyta > Magnoliopsida > Poales > Poaceae > Triticum > Triticum aestivum. The sequence continues at coordinate 393,131,613 of NC_057814.1, read as the reverse complement.
GCATACCTCTCAAAATTATTTTCATCTCTGTTTTCGCTTCGAGCTCTGGCACCTCTGCGAATCCCTGCTTCCCTCTGCGAAGGGCCTATCTTTTACTTTTATGCAAGAGTCAGTAGTATTCCTTCTCATTCCAACCTACTCTTTAGTTGGCAAGCATCCTATGATGGAAAGATCTAAGCATATATGGCCATTCAAATATATTTGATCATGAATTATTACTGTTGACATTACCCTTGAGGTAAAAGGTTGGGAGGCGAAACATTAAGCCCCTATCTTTCTCTGTGTTCGATGGATGCTATTTGTTCTAAAAATATGCTTTGAGTGGTAGCAATCATGGGAGACTAAATGATAGTTGAGTATGTGAAGTTTGCTAAATCAAAGCTCTCACATAGACTCTTCCTGAAAATAAGATGAATTGTAATTGTTTGATGACTAATAACACGGTTTGTTAGTTTTCAAGAAAGTTTATGATCTATACTTAAACATGTGAATAGTTTGTTACTTGATCATGCAAAGTTCTATGAGTTGAGCTACTGTTATGACATATAATGATGCAAGAAAAGGTGATTGAAATTATCATTGATCAAACTTATGCACCTGCTAGCATTCACACTTCATAAATTCTTTCTTTTATCATTTACCTACTCGAGGACGAGCAGGAATTAAGCTTGGGGATGCTGATACATCTCAACCGTATATATAATTTATGAAGTATTCATGCTATTATATTATCTGTTTTGGATGTTTATGGGCTTTATTAAACACTTCTATATTATTTTTGGGACTAACCTATTGACCCAGAGCCCAGTGCCAGTTCCTGTTTTTTCCCTTGTTTCAGTGTTTCGAACAAAAGGAATATCAAACGGAGTCGAAACGGAATGAAACCTTCTGGAGAAGTTATTTTTGGAAGGAAAGCAACCCGGGGGACTTGGAGTCCACGTCAAGAAAGCAATGAGGAAGGCACGAGGCAGGGGGGCGCGCCCACCCCCCTGGGCGCGCCCTCCACCCTCGTGGCTCCCCTGACGTATTTCTTCCGCCTATATATATCCATATACCCTAAAACGATCGGGGAACAGAAGAGATCGGGAGTTCCACTGCCGCAAGCCTCTGTAGCCACCAAAAACCTCTCGGGAGCCCGTTCCGGCACCCTGCCGGAGGGGGGAACCCTCACCGGTGGCCATCTCCATCGTCCCGGCGCTCTCCATGACAAGGAGGGAGTAGTTCACCCTCGAGGCCGAGGGTATGTACCAGTAGCTATGTGTTTGATCTCTCTTTCTCTCTCTCTCGTGTTCTTGATTTGGCATGATCTTGATGTATCGCGAGCTTTGCTATTATAGTTGGATCTTATGTTTCTTCTCCCCCTCTACTCTCTTGTAATGGATTGAGTTTTCCCTTTGAAGTAATCTTATCGGATTGAGTCTTTAATGATTTGAGAACACTTGATGTATGTCTTGTCGTGCGTATCTGCGGTGACAATGGGATATCACGTGATTCACTTGATGTATGTTTTGGTGATCAACTTGTGGGTTCCGCCCATGAACCTATGCATAGGGGTTGGCACACGTTTTCGTCTTTATTCTCCGGTAGAAACTTTGGGGCACTCTTTGAAGTACTTTGTGTTGGTTGAATAGATGAACTTGAGATTGTGTGATGCATATCGTATAATCATACCCACGGATACTTGAGGTGACATTGGAGTATCTAGGTGACATTAGGGTTTTGGTTGATTTGTGTCTTAAGGTGTTATTCTAGTACGAACTCTAGGGCTGTTTGTGACACTTATAGGAATAGCCCAACGGATTGATTGGAAAGAATAACTTTGAGGTGGTTTCGTACCCTACCATAATCTCTTCGTTTGTTCTCCGCTATTAGTGACTTTGGAGTGACTCTTTGTTGCATGTTGAGGGATAGTTATATGATCCAATTATGTTATTATTGTTGAGAGAACTTGCACTAGTGAAAGTATGAACCCTAGGCCTTGTTTCCTAGCATTGCAATACCGTTTACGCTCACTTTTATCATTAGTTACCTTGCTGTTTTTATATTTTCATATTACAAAAACCTATATCTACCATCCATATTGCACTTGGACACACTACATTTGGAAAGAGAGGCTGGCAGGCCCCCTCCCCTCCCCCGCGCCACCCCTAGTGGGCGTCTTGGGGGCAACTCCCCCCTCGCCGGAGTAGCCCCTCTCCCTCCCCTCTCCCCCTCGCCGCCGCACGAGGCTGCCGCCGGGCAAGGCCCATGGCGCAACCGAGGACTGCGGCGGCGGGGTATGCGCTGCTCTGGTTCACATCGGAGGGTCTTGGATCTGGGCGGCGGCCCCCGGCGAGGCCCCTTGGCACCTGCGGTGAGCAGTGGGGTGGGCGTGGTGCCGGCGATCTTGTCGGGTGGCCGGCGGATCTCCGGTGGGCTGGGACCTCGCGTGGCTGCCCTGGTGGCTGGCGGCATCAGATCTGGCTGCTAGCCACCTTCCCCTGCTCGATGCGCTTCACCCTTGACGGTCCCTGGCTGTGCCGGCGTGGCTGGCCTGCCTCTGTGTTGCGGGTGATTCTGGTGGTCGGGATCCAGATTGGGGGAAACCCCTGGTCCGCTCCAGCCGGCCGCGATGACGACGACGTCCGCGGACGCCGATTTCTTCATGGAGTCGTCGGTCAAGGTCTGCCCTTCCACCTCCACCACCTTGCTTCTCGGGTGAAAACCTAACTCCGGTGGGCGGCGGCGGCGTCCTTGGCGCCATGACCTTCTTGAAGGCGTCGCCTTGAGGGCAGTGTGGTGGCGGGCTCAGTATGGGGTCGGTGACAGCAGCCGACGGGATCGAGGGACCAGTGGGCGCCCTTTTTGGTGGAGCGGTGCTTCATCCTACACATTGATGACGGCGGATCTCGGCGGCGTGCTGCAGTGGAGACTCGGCGCCCGATGCGCGGTGATGGACTCGCGCAGGTGGAGGTAGTTGTCTGGCGTCATGGTGACCTCGATGGCAGAGTGGCCTGACAAGGTAGAAGCCTCAATATCTGCTCTGAAGACGGACCCGTGGAAGATGGCGGCGACGACACATGTGATTGCGTCAGACCAGTTTATGCCCCAGACCCGGTATGTGGCTCGGCTGGGGCTTCTGGCTTTTGATGATAGGCTTAGGTGAGTGGTCCGGGTATTTGGCCCAGGTAGCACCCCTTCATCATATGGATAGGAGTAGTGGCATATGTTGGCAAGATGGCGGATTCAGGCATATTGTTGTAATACTTTGTAAGGTCCTCGAGAATAATCAATAAAGTGGCCGTATGCATCTCCCAGATGCAGAGGTCGGGGGTCATCGTCCTTTTCTAAAAAAAACCATCCATATTGCACTTGTATCACCATCTCTTCGCCGAACTAGTGCACCTATACAATTTACCATTGTATTGGGTGTGTTGGGGACACAAGAGACTCTTTGTTATTTGGTTGCAGGGTTGTTTGAGAGAGACCATCTTCATCCTATGCCTCCCACGGATTGATAAACCTTAGGTCATCCACTTGAGGGAAATTTGCTACTGTCCTACAAACCTCTGCACTTGGAGGCCCAACAACGTCTACAAGAAGAAGGTTGCGTAGTAGACATCAGTGGGTGAACAAATTACTGCCGAGAAATTGATAGAAAAGCGCATAGTTATGAAGATATCTAAGGCAATGATCATGAATATAGGCATCACGTCCGTGTCAAGTAGACCAAAACGATTCTGCGTCTACTACTATTACTCCACACATCGACCGCTATCCAGCATGCATCTAGAGTATTAAGTTCATAAGAACGGAGTAACGCATTAAGCAAGATGACATGATGTAGAGGGATAAACTCAAGAAATATGATATAGACCCCATCTTTTTATCCTCGATGGCAACAATACAATACGTGCCTTGCTGCCCCTACTGTCACTGGGAAAGGACACTGCAAGATTGAACCCAAAGCTAAGCACTTATCCCATTGCAAGAAAGATCAATCTAGTGGGCCAAACTAAACCGATAATTCGAAGAGACTTGCAAAGATATCAAATCATGCATATAATAATTCAGAGAAGAACCAAATAATATGCATAGATAATCTTGTTCATAAATCCACAATTCATCGGATCTCGGCAAACACGCCGCAAAAGAGTATTACATCGAATAGCTCTCCAAGAACATCGAGGAGAACTTTGTATTGAGAATCAAAGAGAGAGAAGAAGCCATCTAGCTAATAACTATGGACCCGAAGGTTTATGGTAAACTACTCACGCTTCATCAGAGAGGCAATGGTGTTGATGTAGAAGCCCTCCGTGATCGATTCCCCCTCCGGCAGATCACCGGAAAAGGCCCCAAGATATGACCTCACAGGTACACAAGGTTGCGGCCGTGGAAAAGTGGTTTCGTGGCTCTCCCTGATGTTTCTAGGGTATAAGAGTATATATAGGTGAAAGAAGTACGTCGGTGGAGCTACGAGGGGCGCATGAGGGTGGGGGGTGCGCCTCCCCCTGGGTGCGCCCTCCTGCCTCGTGGCCGCCTCGTGGCGTTCCAGACACCAACTCCAAGTCTTCTGGATTCTTTCGGTCCAAGAAAGATCATCACGAAGGTTTCATTCCGTTTGGACTCCGTTTGGTATTCCTTTTCTGTGAATCTCTAAAATAGGCAAAAAAACATAAACTGGCACTGGGCCTCCGGTTAATAGGTTAGTCCCAAAAATAATATAAAAGAGCATATTAAAGCCCATTAAACATCCAAAACAAATAATATAATAGCATGGAACAATCAAAAATTATAGATACGTTGGAGACGTATCAGCTGTTTCAATGTATTTTGAGCAGAATGTCAACGCTTCTGTAGCAATATAGGCCTCTGCAATGGAACCCTCGGGTCTAGCTCTGTTCCTAACATAGCCCTTGAAAGTGCCTAGCCGCCTTTCAATAGGGTACATCCAGCCATACTATATTGGACCTCTAAGTAGTGCCTCATCAAGTAGATGAACAGCCAAATGCACCATCACATCAAAGAAGGCTGGAGGATATATCTTCTCAAGGTCGTATAGGATAGTTGGTATCTTGTCTCTAAGACACTCCAAAGCATCTATCCTGATATTTCTACTACAGAGTTCCTTGAAGAATTGTCCCAACTCTGCAACTGCTCTGTATAAGTCAGGGCGGCCCAATCCTCTAAGGATAACTGGTAAAACCATTTGAAGTAGGATGTGGCAGTCATGAGTTTTCAACCCTTGTACCTTGTTTCCATCTGCACTGACTCTCCTTTCTGGGTTGGAAGCAAATACATGTGGGAATCTCACACGTGACAGGACCTCGCAGAATTCTTTTCTTTTTACCTTGTCCAAGACGTACACAGCTGGCGCCATATCCCGTTGTTTACCTTCATCTTGCACCTGCAAATCCTTTCTGATACCCAGCTGTGTCAAATCAATCCTAGATTTTAAGGTATCTTTCGTCTTGCCTTTAATATTAAGAAGTGTCCCGCTAATGCTATCACGTATATTTTTCGCGATGTGCATCACATCAAGATTATGCCGCAGATCCAAATCTCTCCAATACTCCAAGTTCCATAAAGTGGACCTGCGGGTAAACAATAATCTCTCTTCTGCCCTTCCACGCTTCCTTTTCCCGCTACCATTACCAGGATAGTTTCTTGGTGTAATATGCCTGACCTTCTCTAATTCCACTTGCAACTCATCGGCGGTGAGCCTCTTTGGCGCATCACGGTTTTCATGCTTTGCATTGCACACATGTCTTCGATATTTTGTAGGACGCGGATTGTCCTTGGCAAGGAAACGATGGTGTCCAATGTAACAGATCTTGCTAAGTATTGCGTATGACAGCGGATTCCTGTCACAGCGAACACATGCATTGTAACCATGTGTCGTTCGCCCTGACATAGTGCCCAAAGCCGGATAATCATGGATGCACCAAATTATAACAACACGCAGAAAGAAATCAGCTGGTGGGCTGCTATATAGGTCTCGAGTGAGAACACCCCTCAATAGCTGTTGAAGTTCCTCCACAAGAGGCTCCATGAATAAATCAAAATCCTTTCCAGGACTTTTTGGACCTGGGATGAGCAAGGCCATCATGTAGTTTGATTCTTTGGTGCAGACATTTGGAGGCATGTTGTAAGGGATAAGAAGCACCGCCATGCTATATGTGGCGCTCTGGTGGCCAAATGGGTTAAATCCATCTGAAACTAAGCCAAGTCTAATGTTTCTTGGGTCAGCAGCAAACTTTTTGTGTTTCTGATTAAAGCTTTTCCAGTCACTACCATGAGATGGATGGCTCATTACATTCTGATCTCTATACTCATGGTTCCTAGAATGCCACAGTACATCCTCTCTTGTATCAGCATCATGAAACAACCTCTGCAATCTTGGTATAATTGGAAAACGTCTCAGAACATTATGATGAATCCTCTTTACAGCATTGCCATCTTTCCATCTTGATGATTTGCATTTCGAGCATTCACCTAAGTTGGCATAATCCTTCCGGAAAAGAACACAATTATTCTTACAAACATGGATCATATCATATCCAATTCCAACTGCACAAAGGAAATTCTTCATTTTACTGTAGGTGTGTGGCAGCTCAGACGCATCTGGGAAACATTTGTGGAAAGCAGCCAACATCGCATCGAATGATTTGTTGGTCATCCACTCAGATCTCTTCACCTGAAGAAAGGTGACCATAGCTGAGAATACTAACAACTTATTTCCTGGGGTGACAGCCACGTTGCATTGTTCCAACATGCGGGCCCATCGTTTTTTCTTCTGCAGGTGAAAATTCATGAAATGCACGAGCATTTTGTAGCATTGTTTCAATGTTGGTCAAACTCACTGTCTACGCCGCCACCTCCTCCTCCTCTTCCACCTGAGCATCAGGCAGATCAAGATGGTGATCTGCTGCTTCCACATAGTCAGTAACATTGACGTTCACAGCTTCACCATGATGAACCCACCTAGTATATGTGACTGACATCCCATACAAGTGTAGATGATTTTGCGCAGTTGACCGAGGTCTTGTAACTGAATTCATACAACTGCTACACAGGCAGAGCACATCTGATTCGGACCACCGTACTCAGCTCTGATAAAGTTCATGAAGTTTTCAACCCCCTCGACATATGCAGCGGAGAATCTTCAAGCAGAAGTTATCCAAGTCATGTCCATCTGTTAGACATACAAATTAGTTCTTGTACTAGATATTACAGGTAAAACATATATGCTTTTTTATGAAGTCCAGAAAAAATACCTAGGTCGATGTCTAAAGCTATGGCAAGATATTTGGACAAGCAGATCTAAGTAACGAAATATATGTAAAGCTAATTCAGCAAATAGATTTGAGTGCTAAATTATGGCAGGCTGTTTCAGCAGTTAATGAGGCCGAGCACATAGCCATCGAACAATCGAAGGCCATCTCAGGAACAAAGATCGAGTATAAAATGGTGTAGAGCTATTTCACCTAACAGATTGGCTACTAGACCATGGCAATCTACGTCACAATAAATATATGGCAGGATATTTTAGCAACTAATCGGGCTTGGCATGCCATCTCAGCTAAGCAAATTGAGTGCAGAACAGGGCAAGGAAGCTTCTTAAGCAGAGCATATTGACTGTAAACTACTTCGGCAAACAGTGAGATTAACAACATCTATCGGCTAACATTCAGCGCTACTCAGTCTAGAATGCGTGTACCGTGGGAGAAGCTGACCGCTGTGCGTCTCCACACAAACGTCGCTAGCAGTGGCGGCGCTGACCACCGTGTGTCTCCACAGAACGTCGCCAGCGGTGGCGGCGCGGCTAGAGGACGGTAGTCTACGAGAGCGTACTATGGGAGCAAGAGGATCACTGTGCGTCCCCTCGACGAACCGTGGCGTCAACGTATCGGCGCAGCGGGGAGGGCGGCTTT
>NC_057814.1:393111120-393123430 GCF_018294505.1 Triticum aestivum | reverse complement strand
GGGGAGTTTGGCGCATGGTCGGTTTCTCCAAGTGTAGTCCCACGTGCCAGTGAAGAGCCAAGCCGAAGCGCATTCCGCTTGTATGAGTCGTGTGCAGGACTGAACGTGTGTGGGGTGCAATGCGACCGCGACAGGGGTGCTATGAGTGTACGCCTTTTTTCCTTTTAAACTTGGTGCTTCGCCCCCTCAAAAAAACTTGGTGCTTGATACGTCTCCAACGTATCTATAATTTTTGATCGTTCCATGCTATTATATTATCTGTTATGGATGTTTAATGGGCTTTAATATGCTCTTTTATATTATTTTTGGGACTAACCTATTAACCGGAGGCCCAGTGCCAGTTGCTGTTTTTGCCTATTTCAGTGTTTCGCAGAAAAGGAATATCAAACGGAATCCAAACGAACGTAACCTTCGCAAGGATCTTTCTTGGAACAAACGCAATCCAGGAGACTTGGAGTGGAAGTCAGAGACGCAACAAGGCGGCCACGAGGCAGGAGGGCGCGCCCCCACCCTCGTGGGCCCCTCGTAGCTCCACCGACGTACTTCTTTCGCCTATATATACCCTTGTACCCTAAAAACATCCAGGAGAGCCACGAAACCACTTTTCCACCGCCGCAACCTTCTGTACCCGTGAGATCCCATCTGGGGCCTTTTCCGGCGATCTGCCAGAGGGGGATTCGATCACTTAGGGCTTCTACATCAACACCATAGCCTCTTCGATGATGTGTGAGTAGTTTACCACAGATATTCGGGTCCATAGTTATTAGCTAGATGGCTTCTTCTCTCTCTTTGGTTCTCAATACAAAGTTCTCCTCGACATTCTTGGAGATCTATTCGATGTAATACTTTTTGTGGTGTGTTTGCCGAGACTCGATGAATTGTGGGTTTATGATCAAGATTATCTATGAACAATATTTGATTCTTCTCTGAATTCTTATATGCATGATTTGATATCTTTGCAAGTCTCTTCGAATTATCGGTTTAGTTTGGCCTACTAGATTGATCTTTCTTGCAATGGGAGACGTGCTTAGCTTTGGGTTCAATCTTTCGGTGTCCTTTCCGAGTGACAGTAGGGGCAGCAAGGCACGTATTGTATTGTTGCCATCGAGGATAAAAAGATGGGGTTTATATCATATTGCTTGAGTTTATCCCTCTACATCATGTCATCTTGCCTAATGCGTTACTCTGTTCTTATGAACTTAATACTCTAGATGCATGCTGGATAGCGGTCGTTGTGTGGAGTAATAGTAGTAGATGCAGAATCGTTTCGGTCTACTTGACATGGACGTGATGCCTATATTCATGATTATGCCTAGATATTCTCATAACTATGCGCTTTTCTATCAATTGCTCGGCAGTAATTTTTTCACCCACCGTAATATAAGCTATCTTGAGAGAAGCCACTAGTGAAACCTATGGCCCCGGGTCTATTTTACATCATATTAGTTTCCCGTCAACTTGCCAATTTCTGTCACTGTTTATTTTGCAATCTTTACTTTCCAATCTATACAACAAAAATACCAAAAATATTTATCTTATTATCTTTATTAGATCTCACTTTTGCAAGTGGCCATGAGGGGATTGACAACCCCTTTATCGCGTTGGTTGCAAGGTTCCTGAGTGTTTGTGCAGGTACTAGGTGACTTGCGTGTAGTCTCCTACTGGATCGATACCTTGGTTCTCAAAAACTGAGGGAAATACTTACGCTACTTTGCTGCATCACCCTTTCCTCTTCAAGGAAAAACCAACGCATGCTTAAGAGGTAGAAGTGCTTCGCGCGATCCATCGATACTACTACTAGTAATCCGGTAATCCCGACTAAAACGGCGTGACAGGGTCTTTTCCCGCATGATATGCTGGGAGATTGGCTAAGTTGGGTTTTTTAGGACGAGTAATGCTACACCTACGTAATCCCAGTTACGTAATTAACGTAATGTGAAACGTGTGAGCTGTTGATTGTAGATTGGGAGGAGGGAGGGCCCACCACCATGAAAATCAGGGAGGAGAGAGAGAGGCAATTTACGTTAACCCTTTCGTAGGTTTTCATAGATGTAGAAAGATGTGAAATGCGTAAATGTGTAGTGGACGTACTATTAGAGTGCCTAAGATAAATTGTGTATGTAGACCCTATGTGTTTATGACTTCGCATGTTAGCTTTGTCTCGGGTCAAACCTTCTAAGTTTATACACACAAAAATGAATCATCATTCCATATACTCCTACAATATACTATTGGAGTATCTTACTATTATTGTGAAAGTTCATATACACCGGACGAGATTAATGCAAACATAGCAGATTTTCATTACATTTCAAACTTTCATAGGATAGAAAAATAAAAGAAACCCTACCCTAAACCTATTCTACGGCGGCGACCGACGTCCTCCATCTACGATCTCCATGTACGGGGGCGGGGTTCAAGACCCGTGAATTGAAGGTGCGGTCTCCGGCGAGGAAGAGTAGAACACGGGAGACGGACCGGCCAGTTGGAACACCATGCCCTGCTGCCTCCCATGCCCTACTCATCCTCGGAGGAGTCCCCGACCTCAGCGGTGCTGGACGTTGGACGGCGGCAAGTTGGACGCGTGGCTGACGGTGCTCTCGTCATCGGCCACCAGCGTGGCTATCGCTTGTGCGGTCGCGTCCGCGTCTGGCTACGCACTATTGCATCGCAAGCGGCGACTTGAGCGAGGGCGGCGACCTCGAGCTTCATCCCCGAAGACAAGCTCTCGTGCAGAGCGTTCGCGCTCGCGGTCATGGCGGATGTAGTGCCAGGTAGCAGGACGATGCACTATGGTGTGGAGTTTAGCTGGGCGTTGCCGCTTTAAGTAGCGCATTCCAGTGAGGCCAAGCGTCCGGGTGCGTCATTAAGTCACCGGAGTTGGTTCCTCGGGCACTGAGCCTCTTAACGAGGGCATACGGACGGACGGCATGAATGCGGGTAGCTGGCGCCGGCTGGGAACGCACCGCGCGACGGCGCGAGGGACGAGGGTTTTTGGTGTGCCACGGTAGTCAGCTGCGGTCGTGGCAACATTGGAGATGCCCTTTGCTCACATGCGATCCCCACATGTCATTCAAAAAGCAAGACGACCCAGCATGGTCTCAGGTCCTAGGGATGCAGTTGGCCGCGCTACACCACTCTGCGGACGCGACGCGGCGCGAGCGCACTTTGGCGCCCCGTGCATATATCCTCGACGAGCCGGGTGTTGATCTGCTGGCACACTGAAGCCGACCGTATCCAGCGACGATGAGCGTGTCGCCAACCATGGTCGCCGTGTCCAGAGGCGGTGCGGGAGCTGCGCCATGTTGCTGGCCCCACGACCCACATGAACGGTTGCCGATGGTGAGGAGGTCATGGGCTAGCTCCTCCATTGGACTAGTATGCGCCACGTCGTCCCGACATGTGTGCCCCACATGTCGGTTTCCCTGATTTCCCGGCCAAATTCGAGCGTCACTGCTCCGCGTTGCGCATTAGGCGCAGAACAGGTGGTTTTTGTGCCCTGGTTCAAATGTGGTACGGTACCAAGTTGTTTCCCTAGCCCCAAGTGTGGTGGTTTTGGATATGGTACCACCCTTTTCCTTTCATCTAGTGAAGCGTAACACTCGATTAAGTAGCCGAATGGTGTGCTAAATGTAGGTGTCCGGCTGTTTGAAGGAATGATTGAGGTGTGCCCGGTCCATGCCCACATTTAGGGGTCCAGCTTACCATCTTCTGGCAGTAGTAACTATACTAGTCCTTGCGTACTCCTCTGGTCCCATCATATAGATTTGCTATTGTAAATGTTCATATTTTTCTATAAATTTGGTCAAATTTTATGAAGTTTGACTTCAGTCAAACCTAATATGCAGAGTAAATAAAAACAGAGGGAGTATCTTACTCCGTGACCAAGACGGAAGGGAACGAGACAACTTATTGTTTATTTGAGCCGTTCAAGTATAATCATGTGGCGTTGCTTATTTCTCACTCCTCTCCAACCCTCTTCTCCATCGATCATGCCGCCCTCCGGTCGAGTCCATCCTCCCGCATGCCTCATTTGAACATTACGCCGAGTATCATTCGCATGTGGGCCTAGACCATGCTTGTATTTCCAATGTTGTAATTTGGCCGACATGCATACAAACAAACGGTTCGTTTAAAGTTCCACTTTGCCTCCACTACGTGTCGCTTCCCGTCTTAGTTTTGACATCCCATTCGGTTCATGCCCCGACACATCTTGACGAGATCGATTGATGTTGAGAGATCAATTGTGTGTCATGCAAGGAGATAAAGGTTTGGTCTGTTTCTATGATAGAAATGACCCATGGGGGGGGTCTGTGGGGATCAGAGGGAGTATATTGTATGTTCGTAAGCGAAACGAACATATTGTGCCCACCCTAATCCTCTTTCAATCAATCTCCAGACCCCGAGATGAAATCGAGAGAGAACGAGTGGGTGCATGTGTGATACCTAAGGCGGATTCGAAATCTTGAACCGGTGATCATAGCATTCGCAAATCATATATAAAGGGTATTCAATGTTCGTTTCACTTTTGAACATACAATATACTCCCTCTGATCCTTTCTAGTATACATATAAGTTTTATGTGTAGTCAAATTATCTCTACTTTGATCAAACTTACATGAAAAAAGTATCAACATTCAACAACGCCCAATCAATATTTAAATTCGTACGTACTCCTAGATTTGTATTAAAAAAGAGATGGTTTCCAATTTGTTTTCGACCACGTGAATGTGCTTGTTCTCACGCATGCTCTTCCTACTAGCATTTCGCCGCGTATAGCCAGTCCAATAGTAACTTTTTAAGCTCCCTGTCCAATAGTACTAGTGGAGTACTGACAACATCTGTAGTAGAGTATGCAGTGCTCATAGTACTCCCTCCTTCCATTTATATAGGGCCTAAGAGCAAGTCTAATAAGGCTTAGCCAGCAGGCTATAAGACTTGCCATGTCATTAAAATCCTACTTGGAGGAGTGAGAAGAGAGGAGAGAGAGTGAAGCGGGCTCTTATTCTAGAGCCCGGCTATAACACATAGATCAAGAAAAAATAGTATGCATGCAACTCTCTTCCAATCGTATACCTTGCTCATGCAAATATTAAATGCTTAGAGCCAACCTAATAGCCATTCTAAGAGCCAACCTATTACTTAACCATGCAAAGATTAAATGCTTATATGAGTATTTTTTTATGATGGCTCTAAAAGTGAGGTGGCATCTCTTTATAGCCAACAGCCGACTACATTATTAACCATGCTCTAATGCGTTTTCCAAAACCGCCTTTGACTATTGACAAGATTAATAGTACATGAGATGTATAATGTGAAAATTATATCATTAGAAGCTCCTTTCACATATGAATTTGACCGTATGCTTTGTGTAAGTTGCATGTCATATATTATTACTCTAACATTTGGTCAAAGTTAGCCTCGAAAAACGCATTAGGCCCTGTATAGATGGAAGGAGGAAGTAGTAGTGGAGTGGATCCTCTGACGTAGGTATCCCTGCCTTACCCTCCCTTTCGGTCACTTACTGGCGGGCCCCATGCTTGCTTGGCCCCGCATGTCAGTTACTCAATGGGTTCGGCCAGGTCAGGGGATCCTCATCCATAGTATACTCCCTCTGTTTTTATTTACTCCGCATAAAACGGAGGGAGTAGCAGTATAAATGACGCGGGCGGGGGAGGGACGTCGGTTTGCTCTCAACTGTGGTCCCACAAGCGAGCGAAAATGCAAGACGAAGCGTGTTCCATTCGGTGAGCGACGTGGAGGGTCCAGCGTGCCGGGGTGCAACGCGAACACGACAAGAGCGATGTACAATCAAAACCGGTTGACCGGTCGTCACTGGAACCACTATTCACACCAGAACCTTCGCTGCTCGGCCTACGCCAGCCACTGCCCCAAAACCACACCTCCTCTCCAGCCCATACCCCCACCTTTCGATCCCCTAGCCCGCATCAAGCGTCCCCTAGTTCGCCGGAAAGCCATGGTGCACCGCAAGATCACATACTACAAGATGCTGACGCCGGAGCGCCGCACAGAAATCGCGGCGGCAGTTGGCGTCATAGACCTCCGTTTCCAAGCTCGCTTTGCGGCGGGCCAATCCCCGAGTTCTCTGGAGCCAAGCTACAAGGAGGAGGAAGCCGATCCAATGTTCATGGCGGAGGTCGCGGCGTAGAAGGCCCCCGATGCGTATGAGACGATTTATGTCGACTTCGTGCCAGTGTCTGGGTCCCCCATGGTGTCGATGGACCAGCGATTCAGCCTAGCGATACTAAAGGAGGACCGGGAGGCGGAGGCTCAACTCGACATGGAGCGCGCGCATGCCGCTGCCATCGAGGCTCTCCTGCAGGCGGAACCGGATGTCGTGGATGTGAACCGGGCGGCGGAGGCTCAACTCGACACGGAGCGCGCGAATGCCACTGCCATCGAGGCCCTCCTGCAGGCGGAACCATACATCCTGGACTTGAACCGGGCAGTGCTCTCGTCCCTGCAGAGCGCTCGCATGCTCCACGTGAACGAGTAGCTAGAGGCCGAGGACAACCACGGTGCGGTGACACACATCGGCAGCTACGGCTGGTTCGCGCCGGCAGCCAAAGACGACGAGGCCGTCTCGTTCCGCGAGCAGTGATAGTTTTTCTTTATGTTGTTGTTTTTAGGGATCTTTTGCAGTGTAAAAACATATATTTATGCAAGTCGACAGACTTTCATCGTTTGGGTCAGTCGACCATTTCAGGTGGTTGGATGAATATCCTATGTCTCCTAACCCTTCTTCCTCACCTCTTCTTCTTCCCCAACAGACCACTGCACGGGCCGTACGGATCTTCCCCAACATGCTGTTGGATAAACATACTGTATGAACGAAAATTATGTGTCAGCGGTAGGATGGATGAGTTTGGTTTGATCACATGCGGTAGCACATGTCAGTGAGGGTGTGTTCCCTTGGTTGGGTTTGCGGCGTGCAGGAGCGACTGTGTGAGGGTGCGGTGCAACCGCGGCGTGCAGGGAGCGACTGTGTGAGGGTGTGGTGCGACCGCGACAGTCGTGCGCAAGTGTACCTCCTTTTCATTTTGAAAACTTTATGCAAGCTTGGCAAAAATGTGTGGCGAAGTATGGCAATGCAAGGCCTAGACCCAAACAGGATACAAGTACGTACATAGGAGTACTAGTGTTAAAAAAGAAAGGCGGGGTTTTCCTTCGCGAGATTAATCGATACAAATCCTCGTTTGATGTGTCAATTAATGCGTATTTTTGCAAAAACCAAAGAGCTAACCATCTCACTCCTCATCGCTTGATTAATGCAGCGCCATGCAAACCAACCTTCTCACATACGCATGCATGCAAGGGTATATTAATGTCCTTGGTTGCTAGTACGAGGCAAACCCCATCAATTTTTCCTCTATAAGTGTTATTGGCCGTCTGCAAATTGTAATTTTGATATACTGGCCTTGTGTACAAAAAAATGGAGGTAGTAACTATTTGACTTCCTTCCCCATTGCGGTGATGTCGACGATATCTCGAACGTTGTGGTTTGGCGAAGTGCGTTCGACGGAGAACACCATTGAGGGAGAACACGGTAAGTCGTTCGCAAGTGCCGCCTGCAAGACAAGACAACCGCCTTATTTGCATCCAGGAAGTCCGTTGAACCAAAGGACACATAAATGTACTAGTACTAGTACACAATAGCGTCGTCCGTCCAGCTTACTGCGGTGAGGTGGTTTCTCGAAGAAGACGATGGAGAAGCGGAGTCAGCGAAGAGTGAAATGATGGTTGCTTCGTCCGTGCTTTGTGAGTTGACGCCTCACTGCTTTGTGATTTGTGATAGAAGGGACAGGGGAGTAGACTCTGTGCTCTATACTGTACATGCGTCCAAGCACGGGAGAAAGAGGAGAGACGTTGCATTTTTCTATTCCTTCAATCAATCAATCAGGGAGCTTTGGTTCCATCTTTTTGGCTTTCGCAACACCGTCCACAATGGTTCCCATCGATGCCAAAAGCTATTTTCACACTTGGCTACACATTGTGGATGCCCTTAACCGTACCACTTGGTTTTGCTCCTGTGTGCTATCTATACAAATCTCAATTATATTGATCTAAAAAATTATAGAATCAAGATTAGTAAAAAGGAGGTGATTTTGCCACGCAGATGGCGGGGGAGGTTTCTTATTTTTAGAGGACGTTGGCCTGGCAGTTTGCTAACATGCGGTCCCATGTGTCAGTTCTTTACCAAGCCGATCCACATCCCACATGAGGCAGAACAACGGCAGAAGCAACACGTGGTTAACTTGAAGAAGATGAGGGAGAAGCGGATTCAGCAACGAGTGAAATGATGGTTGCTTCGTCCCTCCAACTTCTTTGCATTATTACTTTGTCCCTGCAACTTAACTGCGGGAAAGGTGCAGCTTTGTGATTTGACGCCTCATTGCTCATTACTACGTCGACGACATGACTGGGGTGCTTCACCCCTGCTGTTCTGCACTATATTTCGGTATGGCACATGGACCCGGTAGCTTGATGTTCCACATGTCGTCGAAAGGGACTAGAACATTTATGAAAGTGAGCGCTCCACTCTTACGATGGAGGAGCACACGACACGGCGGCCCAATGAACTGTTACTTGTATTGTAGTACTATAGTACTATAGTTTTGTTGTTTCGCACGATCCATCGTTACAAACTCGATTAAACTGGAAAGGGCGGGATTTTTCCCGCGCGGTAGATGATACTGGTCGTACATTTCAAAGGCAATTTTAATGTATGCAAACTGAATAATTAAGTAACAATATGATATCTGGTAAAACTAAAAACGCATATGATTTATTGTGTTAGAGTGTAGTAGTAGTGTTGTATTGCATAGTTGTTAGATGTAACATGTGAGGATGTGTAGAGATGTAGTTTTGGAGGGACTACAGAGAGAAAAGCGTAATACGGTCACCGGACTTCAGAATACGCTCATTACGGTCACTATATACATTTTGTGGTGATTATACGGTCACTGCTCACCGTTTAGCATCGGATTGCACTCTGTTGACCGGCCAAATAGTCTGCGTGGCACCATGTTGACTGGTTAAATTGACCATGTTCCTTGTGGGTCCCACCTGTTAGTTGGCATAGGAAAAAGGTCAGATAAACACAAATTTATGCAGGCGCGACAAGACTCCAACCCGTGCGTGGGAACCACCTGGTTGTGTATGTGTCTGTCAGGGCCTGATGTGTGCGCATGCACGTGTAGGTTGAGCACTTGAGCATGAGAGTGTGTGTTGGTCGTGTGGTGTGTGCATGCATGCGTGCATGTGTGCGTGTGAGTGTTGCGTGTGTGCGTGGCTGCGTGTGTACGTGTGTGGCTTCTTGTGTTCGTGTGAGTGTTGCGTGCATGCAGTTTGTGTGCATGTGTGTGTGTGTGTATAATCACCACACCAGCTCATGTGTGTTAAAACAGACGGCTCATCATACCAATACAAGGCCACCTTGTCCATTGTGCCCGCGATCATGACTTCGAACCACCGTCCGATATTATTTTGTCGTTTGTTTTCATTCTTACTAGCAAGATGCCCATACATTACACGTAACATCAAGATGCATTTGTATGAGTAGTTTATCTTGTGAGAGAAAAGGATGAACGAGGGAAGGCCTTATTTGCAAATTTGGAGAGGTGTGTGGGTACCTTTTGCAAAATTGCCATAGTTTCCTTTCTATCCGTCAGATATAAATCGGACGGTCTATATTGCATGATGGCAGGCACACCATCATCACCAACTCTGTTTTTTATAAGAGTGTAGAGTAGATACACGCCGACAGGTGGGCCCAAAGGTAGTGAGATAATGTGATGCAACACTATAGAGGTGCCATGTGGAGTGTTTGACTGGCCAACTAGTCGTGTCTTGAGCAAATACAGAGTTGTACGGTGAGCCCATGAATGTATAATAACCACAAAACATAAATGGTGACCGTAATGAGTGGATTCTGAAGTCCAAAGTATGTATCGTGCTTTCGCTTCAAATACAATGATCATCACTATATATATCACGAGAGAAAGATGAAACATGCGTGAATGTGCTGGGGGTGTACTTTTAGAGGACCTAGAAATAGTTTGCGTATGTACGTGAAAGGGGCGTAGAGGGGTTGTATGCGATGGAGAGAGAGAGAGATGCTCTTCATTTCTCTTTATTATGACTAACTTTATATATAGTATAAAAATATGAAAATTCACAGTGCGGAATAAATATCATTGTGGGCACCATGCAATGCAAATTAACGTTCATACTCCTCCATATAACTTTGTAATGTTGTATATATGTAGAAATTCTAAAATATTTTTTTGGCCACACTTCATTCAAAAGGAATATTGTATGCGAAATAAACGTGAAGAGAGGGGTTTTTAAATCAATGGGGCACGTGATGTAACATGTGTGAATGTGTAGTTGATGTATTTAGCAGGGCCTAGAGAGGTATGTGTGTGTATTACGTATTCGAGAGAGGCATGGATAGAGGGGCCGGTGGGGGGACGTGGGAGAGATAGCACGAGAAATGAGAGAGGTCTAGAGAGAGAGAGACGAATATGATTTCACGGCGAGAGATGCCCTTGAGTGTGTATTTGCAAGGGGGGAGGGGATAGAGGCATGAGGAGAATTTTTTTTTGTGTGGTGTCTATGTTGGTATGTGTGGGTGTGAGAAGATAACGAGACCTGGGGGCAGAGGGTGTGTCACCGCGTGAGGTCTGATGGGCCGAGGTGAGGCCCTTAGTTTGGTTCCGTCCTGCGCCACATTGGTCGGCCCGTGACGCATTTAGGGTGACCCATGGATGACTAGTCGTACAAGACAAAGATAGCAGAATCGTGAAAGACTCTGTGTCCACTGACAAAGCCGGCTTGGATTTGTAACCCTAGGTCCTCGGACTAAGGTAACCCCCTATCTCTAATATTACTATTCATATAACCTAACTTTAAGGGGCATCCTATAGAATGCTCTGCTAGAATCATACTCGTCGATTAGGAAGAGAGGTGTGAGACAATGCGTGAGAGACAGGCCTAAAGATAATGTGCGTACGGGAGACACGTAGGCAGGTCTATGTATATAGAAAGGGTCGATGGGGATTGTGCGTGTGTATGCTTGTGAGATGAAGAGTGCTTGTGATAAAAGTTAGTGAAAACAGTCGTAAATGGTTACGAGAGGGAGGGAGGGTTATATCGAGAGCATGTCTGCGAGAAAGACACCTCGGGAGAGAGTGTGTGAGCATGTGTGAGAGACCATCGATGGAGAGTGAAACTACACGTAAAACCCTGATGTACACATTGATTAAAAATATAAATTGTATCCAAATATTAGGATGGTATCATGATATTTGCAATTCGCGTAAGGAACGGTCATTGATCCATCAGACATCTAGATTCTATCGAATTTGAGCATGTCTATGTTATTATTCGACATAATTGATCCACATAGTTAGTATTTTGAACTCCAGACAATGCATCGCTTTAGCAATCGAATATAAACGTGAGTATAGTTCATGTTGTGTGTGTAAAGCACATTATACATACGAAAGTTACACAATGAACATTATAAATAGCTAGCTATGAACTAGCATACATTTTAATTCAACTTAAGGTGGTTTAAAAAATTCGAATTCAACATGAAGTCCATTCAATTATTTGAATTCAATATCATGGCATTTGTAAATCATATCTAAATTATGGGGGTACCAATCTTTGCTCTGCTTTTGTACATAATAGCATATATAGTCGTGTACAAAATAGATTCAAATTTACCTCCTCCATTCCAAAATAATCATAGTTATAGGATTTTCAAGTGTCAAAATTTCAAAAAGAAGTGCATAATTTAATGAGGTTTTCAAACATACAAGGTCAAATTTAACGTTGTCTAGTTAGGTCAATCCTCAAAGTTCAAGAGTACTCTAAACGTGAATGCTTCTGTTTCAAAATTTCGAACGAAGCGCCAAAAGAGCCTCTACTCACCCGAAACCGCGTGAGACCATTGTTTGGTAGTAGAAGGAAATTACTTTTCTAACTCCGACCCGTGAAACCTACCGGCCCGACGTCCAAAGGTCTAAACCGGGGTAGGTTTGTAGCTTCATCTAGACGCCACACAACCGCCTCCGAAAAACATTCATACACAATGGCCGCCTAAGCACACATGCGCGCGGCCGAAATCGCTCCCGCCCACTATTTGGGACACCTGGGATTACCGTCCTACCCCGACCCGCATTAGGTCCAAAATTTAAGACGGGGCAAAGTTTGTACTTTCCACAAATTTCAAACAAGTGCGTCCCATCTGTTCAAAAAAGCCAAAAACAAGCGCGCCCCA